>NC_137895.1:66126657-66232921 GCF_963455335.1 Martes martes
CCTTCCCCCATCCCCCACTGCAAGTTCATAATTAGAATATTCCCAGTACAGACACCATTAAACTGAGATCTCAGGATGGGCCATTAAACTAAATTCAGACTGACAAGAGTATGAAGGGCTACTAGGAAAGAGAATTTCCAGGATACAAAAGTTGGACCAGGCATGGTCAATTGCCTATAGAAGTAACAAGAAGGAAAAAGTTCAAAAACCTAATATTAATGGGAAAATATATTGTTTTATAAACCTCAAGCCTAACTGATAATAGATTGACTATTTAATCTTAAGACAATCCTCAGACTTCTACATTCAACCTAATAGGAAATAAGCTGCCAAAATAGGGTAACCTCTTGAAAAGTGCTTCTTCCCCAGTGACCTGCTCAGATGGGACCATAAAAGACACTGAAAGCAGAAAGTACCTGCCCAAAGAACCCATACCCTTGCCATCCAGGAGTCCTCACTATTCCTGTCTGAAGAGTATGACAGGGATCAGTGACTACTATGTATTTTTTCCAGGTGTACTCTTTTTATTTGGAAGTTTTCATTGCAATTACTTTGTCCTCTCTCTTCCATTGCATTTTGCATTTGTTGGGAGTAGGTAACTCGTCACTGGTTGCTCGAACATAAGGAACTCCAGATGAAGCTAAAACGCTTTGGAGAGACAGAAAGATGATGGTCAATAATTACAGTTACTAGGGGCGCCTGGGTGGCTCAGTGGGTTAAAGCCTCTGCCTTCGGCTCGGGTCATGATCCCAGGGTCCTGGGATCGAGCCCCGCATCGGGCTCTCTGCTCAGCAGGGAGCCTGCTTCCTCCTCTCTCTCTGCCTGCCTCTCTGCCTACTTGTGATCTCTCTCTCTCTCTGTCAAATAAATAAATAAATAAAAATATTAAAAAAAATAATAATTACAGTTACTAATTACAATGGTTGGTCAGCAAAAGGGTACCCTACAGTGGATGGGTAGTTGTTACCCAGAAATGAATTTCACTCTTCCCCATGGTGTACCATTCAGGTATATTGGGTGAGATTAGCCTTAAACTTTTCCAATGTTAGTCCTGATCAGTTTAAGCTAGAAGTTATTCCCAAACTTGCCACAGTTACTGGGGGCAGGCAGACCCAGTCCTATGTCAATCATAGCATTAACCTAACCAGAAGAATCAGAGATTATCCAACAAGCACAAAACTCAGGACCATTGTTTAGTGGTTGTTAGAAGGAACTCTCTATCTTCCTGAGGATATAGTGAAGAAGCATGTAATTCCTCCCGCTTTTTTTTAAAGATTTTATTTATTTATTTGACAGAGAGAGACCACAAATAGGCAGAGAGGCAGTCAGAGAGAGAGAGAGGGAAGCAGGCTCCCCGCCGAGCAGAGAGCCTGACGCGGGGCTCTATCCCCAGAGCCCGAGACCACGACCCCAGCCAAAGGCAGAGAGGCTCAACACCCTGAGTCACCCAGGCACCCCAATTCCTCCCGCTTTTAACAGTCATCTTGTGACCATGAAGGACACCAGTCTGAGGATAAAAGCAGATACAGATTGTAAAACAAAGCTGATATAATTCAGAGAAATGGAGCTGAAGCTTTGATTAAATCAGTTCTAAAGCTTCTCTCACCTCCATGGGATTTTTCATTTATCTAAACAATTTTCATTTATTATTTAATCCAATTTAAATTGGGTTTTCTGTTATGTTCAGTCCCAAGTGTTTTAACTCATAGAAAGATTTTGTATCTTTAGCTTCATATTAAATGTCAGAAAATGAGTTGTCATTTTCCTAAGATGGATAATAACTTTTCCACCTTCTTCCCTTTCCCTTTGTCAATGTTCATGCCAGAGTGAGATTGAAAATGATATACTGTCCCTGAGAGCAGTTCTTTAAGATTCATATGATACTCAGCTTTCATGTTAAGCCAATGGAAACTATTTCAAACTTATATTTATAACATTATATATAAAAGATGGGAAGAGTAAACTGTGAAAGTCTTTAATAAGCCTTTACTGGCCCCTCCTTTAATCAGGTCTCCTTTGAATTCTATGCAGCATCTATCCCTTTTATGAAATCTCCATTATATCGGAGATACATGATCCCTAACCTCACACTCATTTGCACGTTGTTATTAGCCACCATTTTGGTTTGCACATTTTGGGTTGATTAATAACTGGGCAAGAATCACTCCCTTAATGTCTAAAAAGCTTTGGGGGAAGAAAATGCTTTTGCACAGCAAAGTAAACCATCTACTGAATGGGAGAAGGTATTTGCCAATGATATATCTAATAGAGTTAATATCCAAATATATAAAGAACCTGTACAACTGAATACCAAAATATATATATATATATGATATATATATATATCATATATATATATATATGCAGAATAGACCTTCACAAATGACCTGAATAGACATTTCTTCAAAGACATAGAGATTTCCAACAAACATATGAAGAAGTGTTTAACATCACCAATCATCAGGGAAATTTGCAAATCAAAACTACAATGAAATATCACTTCACACATATCAGAATGGCTAGCATCAAAAAGATAAGAAATAACAAGTGTTGGTGAGGATGGAGAAAAGAAACCTTCATGTACTCTTGATGGGAAAGTAAATCGGTATAGTCACTGTAAAAAATAGTATGGCAGTTCCTCAAAAAGTTAAATAGAAGTACAGTGATTCCACTTCTGGGTATCAGGAAGAAAAAATGGAAATACTAATTTGAAAAGATATATGCAGCCCCATTTTGTTGCAGCATTATCTACAACAGCTGAGTATGGAAACAACCTAACCTATCCATAAGTAGATGAGTGGATAAAGAAGATGTGATATACATATATGATGGAATATTATTCAGCCATAAAAAAGAATGAGGTCTTGCCATCTGCACCATGTGGATAGACTTAGAAGGCATTATGCTAAATGAAGTAAGACAGAGAAACAATTATCATATGATTTCATTTATATATGGAATCTAAAAACAAAACAGGAACACTCTCACAAATATAGAGAACAAACTGGTGGTTGCCAGAGGGTTGGGGGTGAGGACATAGACTAAATAATTGAAGGAGATAAAGAGATACAAACTTCTAGTTATAAAATACATAAGTCATGAGGATATAAAGTACAGTATAGGGAATATAGCCAATAATATTATAACTTTGTATGGTGACAGATGGTAACTAGACTTGTTCTGATTATTCTGTAATGTACATAAATGTTGAATCACTATGTTGCACACCTGAAACTAATATAATATTGTATGTCAACTATATTGTATGTCATTAAAAAATATGAACTTCTCCTATTATTATCTCAGTGCCTAATACACAAAAGAAATCCCAAGCCAGAAAGAGACACAAGAAAAGCCATCATTTCATCCATGTAATCATTACAGTAAGTTGATAAAAACTAATTTACATAATCAGTTGCCTTTACCTGTGATCTCAAAATAATAACTCAGAGATGGCATGACTGTAGATGGAAAGCACATGTGTCCACTCGACTTCCTGTACTCTTCATTATATCTTATAAAAAAAAATTAAAAAGTCAGGGGAATTAAATTTTCTAAAAACATTAAAAATCAATGCTGGGAATATTTTATATATTTTGGATTAATTCTAACACCTAGATTATTCACACAATTCCCAGTGCTTATATATCACATCTCTGGCTGCTAAACACTACTTTTTATGATGATATTGAAAAATTTAAAAGTGAGCTAGGTTTTGCATCTATATTAAACCATTATATTGCTTCCTTAGAAGTTGCTCTACCACTTTTGCAGATGGAGCAAGCAATACTCTGGGCAGGAAGCCATGCAAGGCTGCTGCAACAAAGATAAATTGAGTTTAAATTAAACTTTTTCAAAAATTTTGGTGCACCACAAAATTAACATATCATGAGAAAACTCTGAAGTTTGAGAAATGGAGTTTAAAAGAACGTGATGGAACCCCACTCAACATTCTCCTGAGAGTCTGATCACTCAAGTTGACCAGGAAAAGCCAAGTATTACATATGAACAGTGGAAGACGCTTCCATTTATTTCTCTTCCTTTAAGTCTTGGATATCAAATAATTCTAATGATAAAGACAATGTTGTGTCCTTATATCAAACTTTAACCTAGCACAGGAGGAAAAAAATCATCCCAACAACTGAAAGAAAGTTATCTCTATTAAGAGTCTGACTCTGCCTGTGCATTTCTTATACTGTCAATTGATGAGTACTTGGCAGCAATGTAAATTATAAATAAATTAAAGACTAAGTCAATTTTTGCTTTGATAATAATTTTCCAAGTTCAAAGGTATATTTATAAGGATATTAAGGCGCAGGGTGTATCAAACCTGCCATGTCTAAGTCTGTTTCTGGCAATAAGCCACAAACCCATTGCTTTTGAGGGGAAAAAGTAAACTCACTAAAAGCTAAGGCATGGTTTTGCCTGTTATTCACATTATAGGATTTTGTATGATTTTAAGATTGTAATACCTTTATCAGAATCTTTGCTTAAGATGTGTTTTTTTGTTTGTTTGTTTGTTTTTGTTTTTGTTTTGTTTTGTTTTTGAGAGAGAGAGCAAGAGCCTGTGGGCACAGGCGGGTGGGTGGGGGAAAGCAGAGGGTGAAGGAGAAGCAGGCTCCCTGCTGAGCAGGGAGCCAGATGTTGGGCTCAATCCCAAGACCTTGGGATCATGACCTGAGCCAAAGGCAGATGCTTAACTGACTGAGCCACCCAGTGGCCCATTAAGATGTGTATCTTAAACCCCAACATAATTATAATAGTTTGTCTAATTTTTCTACCAAAGATTACAATGTAATAAATGTTAATAATGCCTTTAGATAATAATAATACTAAAGATAAAGCAACAATTAAATTAGCTTTTACCTTAACAAAGTTGTTTTGTTTTTTTGGGTTTTTTTTTGTTTTTTTGGCAAAATTAGGTTTATGAGATCCCCCTGAATCTAGGTTCTTATGAAAATACTTGATGCTCAGGCTCCTGAGTGAAATATGGATTATATGACTCTTGTTACAAGTATGAACAATGGCATGCTCTTTGTTTTCCAGTAAAATGTTATGAATCCTTGATGTCTATATGATTATCTATTGCAGAGGCAACATGTTCCCCAAGTTTATAATAACATAAAGACTTACTGTTAACAATCTGTAGTGACAAAAATATGCTTTACAATCACTACATGTAAGTATAAGATAGTTCCCAATTATATGTATTGACTGAAATATACATGCATGTGAGACTACCAGTCACTGTGTCTTTATAGAAATTCACTCTCCCATCAACTTCCACAAAAGTATGCTCTGCTGATTGTCTGACTCTTCAGACCATTCTGTGGTCTTCATTCCAATTTAGAGTCTTCTTCCTTTACCTTCTGCTTCAGTTGGCTGTCTCCGAGTTTCCATCCTTTGTTCACTTCTCACTCAGATTTAGCCATTTTCTGTGGGTAATTGTTTCTACTCTCCACAGACTTTATCTCCTTAATGCAAATGATTCTTGAATACACTGATGTCTTCTGTATAAGGTCTTCTTGCTCACTCTACATGAATACACCCTACATGTCTACAAAATTCATTCATATTATCTACCTTTGATCCCATGGAAGTTTGTTTTTTTTTTTTTTTAACTCTCCAGCCCAGAATTATCTCTTGAGCTCAGAATTCACTTAATAGCTGCCTACGAGATATGCACATAGATGTCCCACAGGCAAATTACATGTTCCAGAATATGTTCATTATCCATTCGCCACAAAACCTTTGTATTCAACCTTGCTTAATTGCTTTTGTACAACCTGTGTTAGTTAGGACACCAGTTTCAGCCATTTTAATAAAGCCTGGAAAACAGTAATGGCTTAAATAGGAGAGGTCTTGATTTCTATTTCACATGCAAACATAAGCATAGTAACCCAGGGCTGGTATGGTGGCTCCACAGAGATCCAATCCACCCTTCTTACATCTTGTTACTCTCCCATTTTTAACACATGGCTTTCTTTGTGTGGTCCAATTAACATGCTCCAGATCCTGCCATCACATCTACATTCTAACCGGAAGAAAAAAGGAAAGGAGGAAAAGAAGGTAATACCTCTTCTTTTTAAGTGGAGGCACAGAGGCATACATTCACTTCAGTTCACATCCCATTGACTAGAACTTTGCCACACCACACAGCCATGCTTAGCTACAAGGGAACCTGGGATATGCCCTCTTCAGCTTTTGTGGCCTGCAAAAACTCAGGGATTCTATTACAAAAGAGGAGGAGGATAATCTAGACTGGAAAACAACCATCAAGCCCTCTCACATCAAGTGTGGAAAAAAACACTTTAACCTTTTCTCCTCTACTTAAATCACTGCTACAGCCTCTTAATAGGTATTGATTCTTTCCATGTGAGTGTACACTGGATGGTTTCTGATCCCGTAATCTGAATGAGCTAGGAAAAAATGCATTCACCAGACCATTGGCTACATATTGTGTGCCTAAGGCTGTGTTAATTCACTCTAACAGAGTGGATTAACTCTAACAAAGATACTGCATCTCGCATTATCAGCAGCTATGATCATCTTCCAGACCCATCCAGTGGGGACCACCACTCATACAGCCTTTAGATCCAGGGTCAGTTTCTGAAAAGAACCAGATATTTAATAGTTAGGCTTTGCAGACCATGCAGTCTCTGTTGCAGCCGTGAACCCACTGTTAGCTTAAACCTTGGACAGAACTCCATTTTTTTAACTGCCTTTCGTATGTTTCCACTATAACTGGGGGGCCCTGAGGTTGTGTCAGGAAGTCAACTAAGACTCAGTGTCCACCTATTTTTGAAATGTTTGGGTACATATTTTCCTGAGTAAAAAGACTTTGATCATTTTTGGGAAAATCTATGGGAATCATAACCAGGTATATTTGTCATGGTATAACAGAGCTCTCCATGGGGACCTGGCCATTTTGATGAATGGATTAATGGATTCTGGGTCTGAAAACTGATTCAGATCCATAAACTGGGCTAGGGATTATGACACTTACATTGTGGTGGCCACTCAGCCTCCCAGATATCCATCCTTGATTTCTTCCATCAGTACGTGCTGAGTGATTCCTTTGTTAGTGCCCATCTATTTGCACCTCGGGTTGTCACATTCTATTAATATTTTCCATAACCCTGTGAGTCCTGGCTGCCATTCTGACCTTGTTGGTCATTGAAATAATTGAAAACCTCTGACTTCCGGCAATTAAGTTCTACTTCCTGGCCTCTTTGTTTCAGAGTCCAGTCATCTCCTTTGCCATCAATGAATCCAATTCTATAATGACCTCTCCTACTATCAGCTGTGGCATCACCAATCTACTGTTTAGAAATGCTGGTGCTTTTCTCACCAGCATATTCTTTATGGCCTTGGTAAATTGCGTGTCCACTGGGTCTTCCCATGGAACAAATTCATCGTACAGTCTTCCAGCCATATTTGTGTATCTATTCCAGCCTGCCTATTTTCCTGAGCCTTTACCCCCTTTACCACTCTTCCATCATGGCAATCCTAGCATTTCAATTTTGCTTAACATGTACCATCTGTCTTGGTTGGCATTTTGACCATCTTTGAAATTCAGCCACTCTGACTATAAAGTCTTGGTCTTGGTCCTGAGCTTTCTCCAGCCTTTCCTTGCAGGAAATGAGAGTTTCTTTGTATGCAACCAAAGAGGCCTCCTTAACTTTCCACCCAGTTTTTGATCATTATCCTTCTATAGAGCTGTTTAACAATAGCCATCCAATCTTATTATCTTTATAAGCTACTATATTCTCCATACATCTCAAATATCTGGTTCACTTGCACAGTTCACCAAGGGTGAAAATTTTAACTCGACCTCATGCCAAGGGCTGTCTGTGTTTCATGTACCACCACTGATAAGGTTTTTATTGCCAGAAGGCAAGGAATGGCTCAGGCCCAAATTTTATCGTATCTCTCTCAGACAACTTTTGGTACTTAATGTATCAGGTTGCATCCTCAGTAAGCACGAGCTGAGATAGAACTTATTATTGTAGAATTATTAGAGGCCATACCTTAATAAGAAGAGAAAAGGAAGCAGGACTGGGCAGAGGGAGAAGTTTAACTGTGATGCAGACATAACAGAGCTTCAGTCAAGCCAGCAGAAAGCTCTGGAACAAATACGCCTTTCAGAGTCCTCCATCAGGTCTGTTCATACCCCTTCTTTCAGTCACAGATGCAGGTTGCCCTGGGAAAGGTACAACCTTTGGAAAGAGAGCTCTCTGCACCTGAGCACATTCTAAAAGATCTGACAGCTGTAGATTTCTAGCTGTACTTCCTACAGTTGGAAAGTCCTCCTTGAAAGAACACCTGGTAGTGCATCTTTGTATCTAGCACATTCAGCTACTTGCAGTTTTCTCCAATGGCTGAAACATTCTCATCCTTGTGCCTTTGAACATGCTGTTTCATCTTCTAGGCATACTCTTCCTCAGAAATCTGAACTTTTCAGGCTATATGAGTTGCTCATGGCTGACCACATATTATTTATGCCATTATTATAGCCATTCTCAAGCTACATTTTTATATATTATTTTTATGTTTATATATATTTTATATATTTATATCTCAATAATTTACTTATGCCTTTGCCCAATATACTGTGAACTTTTTGAAAATATGGATTATATTTTTCATTTTTGTATCCTTAACATCCAAAACGATGTCTTTCACAGAAGAAATAATTAAACATTTCCTAAATAAACGAGAACCTGTTTTTACCCTATCCCTTTTCCTATCTCCCATGTAAAAATTAGACCCCCAAATATTTCTTAACTCCTTTATTTTTTATTGCATTTTTACACAATTTTATTTTCATTTTATTTTCATTTTATTTTATTTTTTTAGAGAGAGAAAGAGCTCAACTCAGGGAATCAGGGTTGTGGGGGAGGTCCGAGGGAGAGGGAGAGAGATCATCTTAGGCAGGCTCTACACTCAGCATAGAGCCTGATGTGGGGCTCAATCTCAGAAGCCTGAGATCAGGACCTGAGCTGAAATCAGGAGTCCAATGTTTAACTGACTGAGCCACCCAGGCATCCCATTTTTACACAATTTTAAATTAATGACAGACTAGGTAGTAACACTGGAATCCATATACTCAGTTCAGACTATTTCTCCAAATCTTGCATTCATATATTTTACTGACCGATGGACATTTTCTTCTGACCGCCTCAAGACATTTCAGACTCAATGTACCAATATATTCCAAAGGGCATGCATGATTTTTTTTATCCCCAAACCTGCTTTTTCTTCTAGACTTTCTGTCTTCTTTGATTGTGCTACATAGTCATCCCAACTAGAAAGCTGAGAGCCTCCCTAAACTCCTTTTGCCTTCATTGTTAATGGTCACCAAATTCTGATCACTTAACTTTTTAAATAATTTCAGCTCTATCTTCTTTCTGTCTTCTCCATTCTAATATTTATGGCAATTCAGGTATTCCTCCAGTTTTCTGGGCAAATTCTTAGGTGATCTCTCTGTCTTCTGTCTTATTACTTTAAAATCCATACTCCATCACATTTCTCCAAATAACTTCATACTAAATGGTGAGTGACTCAAAGCTTTCCCACTTAGATGAGAAACAAGGCAAGGATGTCCTCTCCAACTACTGCTTTTCACATACACTGAAAATCCTAGTTAATGCAATTAGATAAGAAAAGGATACAGATTGGAAAGTAAGACATAAAACTGTCTGTCTTTTCAGATGACATGATTGTCTACATGGGAAATCTGAATGAATCAACAGACACCTGAACTAATAAGTGAATATACCAAAGTTGCAAGATACAAGGTTAATATACAAAAGTCAATCGCATTCTTTTTTTTTCTTTTAGATTTTATTTTATTTTTTTAAATTTATTTGACAGAGATCACAAGTAGGCAGAGAGGCAGGCAGAGAGAGAGGAGGGGAAGGAGGCTCCCTGCTGAGCAGAGAGCCCGATGTGGGGCTTGATCCCAGGACCCTGAGACCATGACCTGGGCCAAAGATAGAGGATTTAACCCACTGAGCCACCCAGGCACCCCAAGTCAATCACATTCTAATATATCAGCAATAAACAAGTAGAATTTGACATTAAAAATACATTTATCATTTACATTATCACCACTTCAAATCAAATACTTAAATATAAATCTAGCAAAGTATATACAAGATCTATATTAAGAACACTACAAAACTCTTATGAAAGATATCAGTAAACTAAATAAATGGAGATATATTCCATGTTCATGGAGGGAAAGACTCAATATTGTCAAGATGCCAGTTCTTCCCAACTTAATCTATAGACTCAATGCAATTCCAGTAAAAAATCCCAGCAAATTATTTTGTGGATATTGACAAATGGAATCTAAAGTTTATATGGAAAGCCAGAAGATCCAGAATAGCCAACTTAATATTGAAGGATAACAAAGTTGGAGGACTGACAGTACCCAGTTTCAAGACCTAGTATAAAGCTACAGTAATTAAGACAGCGTAGTATTGGTGAAAGATGAGAAAAATAAATCCATGGAACAGAATGGAGTCTGGAGACAGACCCACAAAAACATAGCGAACTGATCTTTGACAGGAGCAAAGGCAATAAAATGGAACAAGATAGCTGTTCAACGAATAATACTGGAACAACTGGACATCCAGCAAAAAATAACTGAAACGCAGACCTTACACCCTGCACACACACAAAATTAACTCAAAATGGACCATAGACCTAAGTGTGAAATGAAAAAATATGACCCCCTGGAAGATGACATAGGTAATCTTGGGTATGGTGATAACTTTTAAATATAACACAAAAGGCATGATCTATGAAATAAATATTGTAAAGCTGGAATTCATGAAAATTAAAAACTTCTACTCTGCAAAAGACAATGTCAAGAGAATGAGATGACAAGCCACAATCTGAGAAAACATTTGCAGAGGACACATCTAATAAAGAACCGCTATCCAAAACATATAAAGAACTATTAAAACTCAACAATAAGAAAATGAGCAACTCAATTAAAAAACTTTAATGACACCTCACCAAAGAAGATGTACAAATGGCAAGTAACAATATGAAAAGATATTCAACATCATATGTCATTAGAGTATTGCAAATCAAAACAATGAGATACCACTGCATGCCTATTACAATAGCCAAAACCCAAAACACCGACAACACCAAATGCTGGTGAGGATGTAGAGCAAGAGGAACTCTCATTCATTGCCTGTGGGAATGCAAAATAATACAACCACTTTGGAAGACAGTTTGGCGGTTTCTTACAATACTAAACATACTCTTACCATACATTCTAGTAACCACACTCCTTGGTTGTGAAGTGAAAACTTATGTCCACACAAAAAAACTTGCATACAGATGTTTATAGCAACTTTATTGATAATTGCTAAAACTTGGAATTAACCATGATTTTTTAAATCTTTTTTTTAAAAGATTTTATTTATTTATTTGAGAGAGACAGAGTGAGAGAGAGCATGAGAGAAGAGGACAGAGGGAGAAGGAGACTCCCCTGATGCAGGACTTGATCCCAGGACTCCAGGATCATGACCTGAGCCGAAGGCAGTCGCTTAACCAACTGAGCTACCCAGGTGCCCTAACCATGATGTTTTTTAGAAGGTGAGTAGATAAATAAGTATACTCTGTATGTTACTATAATGATGGATACATGTCATTATATATTTGTCAAAACACATAAAATTCATAACACCAAGAGTGACTAATGTAAACTATGGACTTTGGGTATAATAATGTGTCAATGTAGGTTTACTGATTATAACAAAAATACCACTCTGGTGTGAGATACTGATAGGAGGGAGGTTGGGCATGTATGGAGACAAGGAGATATGGGAACTCCATATATTCCTCTCAACTTTGCTGTGATCCTAAAACTGCTCTAAAAAATAAAGTTGATTAATCTTTTTTAAAACTGGAAAGTCCTGGGGTGCTTGAGTGGCTCAGTGAGTGAAGCGTCTCTTTTTTTTTCTTTTCTTTTCTTTTTTTTTTTTTTTTAAGATTTTATTTATTTATTGGACAGAGAGAGAGAGAGAAAGACCACAAGTAGGCAGAGAGGCAGGCACAGAGAGAGGAGGGGGAAGCAGGCTCCCTGCTGAGCAGAGAGCCCAATGTGGGGCTCAATCCCAGGACCCTGAGATCATGACCTGAGTCAAAGGCACAGGCTTAAACCACTGAACCACCCAGGCACCCCAAGTGTCTGACTCTTGACTTTGGCTTACATTGTGATCTCAGTGTCATGAGATGGATCCCCACCAGCCCCATGACGGGAGATTCTCTCTCTCCATCTGCCCCTCCCCCCTTTGCCCACACACACACTTTCTCAAAAAAAAAAAAAAATTTAAATTAAATCAGAAAATCCTACATGAAGAAAAGCTATCAACATCATAAATACACAAATAATTAAAGTCTTTTTAAATAAGTCTTTTAAATTCTATGACCATGGTAGTTGTCTTTCACTTTTTGGTTGGTATCCGTAAAAAAAAAATAGATATAAGAAAAAGGAAGTTTCTAAGATTGTATTGACTTATATGTAATGCTATCACTTTCCCTACTTGATTTACAAATATTTACTTTAAAGAAAGTAGATTTACTGCAATGCAAAATACAGGATATATCCTATTTGATTAAATGATCACTACAGATCAAGTTGGTAGTTATTTAATCAAAGCCTAAGTAACATTTCTGTGGTGAAAAACAAATTATATTTGTATAGTTTCTCCTCATAGTAATTTTCAGTTACATAATATACAATGGCACAAAGATTGGTTTTAAATACATATTATATATATAATTAATATTTAAAGTTTAAAACAATTATTCACCAGTGTATGATATCATTGGAAACATAAAATTTTGGAGGTTAAAGGAGCTTACATGCTATTTTGTTTAAACTTCTCTTTGAATTCAGGAATCCCTTTACCCACATTTAAGCAACAACTCAGCAGAAACCAGTGTAAAACCTCCCACAGATTTTTTTTTTTTACTTGAAAGTAAAATAAGGTAACAATAAGTAAAAACTAGTTTACTGACTTTGCATGTAAACAGCCTCAGAAAATTAAAAGATTGAGAGTCAAAAAAGAATTTTAGTTCAAGTATAATTTAAACTTAAACTACATAATAAAGAACATAAGGAAAAATGACACTTATTTTAGAAGGATAGAACAGGCTTCTAAAACAAGGTCAGGTGGTGCCTGGGTGGCTCAGTGGGTTAAAGCCTCTGCCTTCGGTTCGGGTCATGGTCCCAGGGTCCTGGGATCGAGCTCCGCATCAGGCTCTCTGCTCAGCAGCGAGCCTGCTTCCTCCTCTCTCTCTCTCTGCCTGCCTCTCTGCCTGCTTGTGATCTCTGTCTGTCAAATAAATAAATAAAATCTTAAAATAAAATAAAATAAAACAAGGTCAGTTTCTTGGAGTTTGAAGAGTCAAAATTTTTATTAAAGGGAATTTTCTTTTTAAACAACATTAGCATGCCATAAAACAAGATGGCACTTACTCCATGTTTCTGCAAGTCTTTTCCTATCTTCTTCAGAAAGGAAATTTCCACTTATTTGAAGATTACCCATTACTGGTATCACTCATACAAAATGTAGTTTCCCAAAGTTGTGAATAGGATAAGAAAATAACAAACATCATGGCATACAAACAGTAAATACAGCTGATTGCAGAAGCCAATGAAATACCTCATTGGTCACTGGGTTATTTGTATCCTTCCTAGAATATGAGTTTTGAGCATTTCCATGTCTGTTCTGAAACTTTTAATTATCCCTTTAGTCATGCATGGTGTTTGGTCAGGGGGTGATGAATAAATGAGTATCACTCAGCAACATGGTAGTATTAATTTGGTCAAAAGCCAGATATGCTTGTGGTCCTTCGAAGTCAAACAGTATTCTAATGCTTTTATGTTGGTTATTTGGTTTTTGGCCTTCTCTTTAACATTGAGAAAGCTCTATATTTTTCTATATAAAATAGGAATTGTTAATGAGAATGTAGAAGAATTTAGCATGACAATTACCAAGAGTCCATTTTCCTTACAAACTAAGGAGAATATTTTTTTTTTAAAGATTTATTTATTTATTTGACAGATAGAAATCACAAGTAGGCAGAGAGGCAGGCAGAGAGAGAGGGGGAAGCAGGCTCCCTGCTGAGCAGAGAGCCCGATGCGGGGCTCGATCCCAGGACCCTGGGATCATGACCTGAGCCGAAGGCAGTGGCTTAACCCACTGAGCCACCCAGGCGCCCCAGGAGAATATTTTTTATCATTATTTTCATTCAATGCTTTGGCGATATTTGAAGATGCAGGGAAATGTCATGGTGGAAGTAATAGTAATTTTTTTTTTTAAATTCTTGTTTTAGTAAAACTCATTACAACTATTCTGAATCCATTTTTGGCTAAGTGAAGAGGAAAGTTTTACCAGCTGATGGCCGTTTGATGACCTACATGGAAAGAATTGGTAGACTCAGGAGAGCACAATTGAGAGAAGTGATCACATCACAAAATGTGACATCATTCTTTGGCACCAGCTGGCATCCTGGACATGGAGAGTGAGTTATACTCTCAACCCTAAATTTTCCCCTCAAGATTACCCTTGTGGCTCACCAGAGGGCAGTGTGCAGTAATCGGCTCTACTACCTCCTACGTTGGATGTTTCCTTTGGAACAGCCAATGTCAAATCATCAGAAACAGAACACAGGCAAGAGGATAAATTATGGAAATCGTTTTGTTAGATTTGTTGTATCTGTACCCCCCTACATGGAATTCTTAATATTGAGAAATTAATCAATCACCACATGAGATATAAGGTAATTACTTTTAATGAGTTTCTAGTAAACTCTGTGTTAGTTTCAAATTTACAACAATAGTTTCGGAATTACTAAACTCAATTCTCCTCTTTAGACTTACAAATGCATAAAATTATTCAAAGGTGAATAAACTTCCTTCCTTCACACATCTCACATGTGAAATCTCAAGGGTTTACAATTAAATAATTCAGTGAGCACTTACTGAACAGTTGGAGTGTGGGATATAACAAAATAAAGCACCTATAAAGCCTGCTCAAAAGGAGCTTGAACTCTATCAAGGGATGAAAGTGTAAATGAAAAATTAAAAACATGATCAAACTTATACAAAGTAGAAGATACATACAAAGTGTTAGGAAAATTGAGAAGATGGAGATCTGATAGCTTTTGGAAAGGTTCAGAATCTAAGCTGAGTCTTGCAACTGAGGCAAAATTCTTAGACATATTGAAAGTGATAAAAGCACATCCTAGATAAAGGAAACATTATGGATAGGGTGGGTTAAAGGACCTAGGAGGTCAGAGAATGCAAAAGGTAGTAGTAGAAATAATGCTAGAGAACTATTTTGTGAATAGGTACTTCAGAGTATTGAATATCAGGATGGGATGCTCCAAAAACTAAGCTGATAATGGAAAATTGTGGGACCAGAAAATCAACATTTGCTCTGCATACTAAGAAATTGTTCTGACAGTATTGTGTAGGATAGATTAGATAAGTAAGAACTCAAAGGTAGGGAGTTGAGTTAGAAGGCGATTTCAATACTCTTGCATACTTTGAGATTGAAAATGAGGCAAGCAAGAGGGTCTGTAAATATGGGGCACCTGGGTGGCTCAGTGGGTTAAAGCCTCTGCCTTCAGCTCAGGTCATGATCCCAGGGTGCTGGGATCGAGCCCCATGTCGGGCTCTCTGCTCAGCGGGGAGCCCGCTTCCTCCTCTCTCTCTCTGCCTGCCCCTCTGCCTACTTGTGATCTCTGTCTGTCAAAATAAATAAATAAAATCTTAAAAAAAAAAAGAGGGTCTGTAACTGTAAAATTGGTATGAGTAAAAACTAAGTAAATGTGGGTGGGGTAAAAAGAAAAAGAAGTCAAAACAAGAGTTTGAGGTTTTGAGCTAAAGTGGGAGGATGACAACTTTATTCATTGAAATACAGGACCCAAGAAAAGCAGGTTTGAGAAATAAATTAATATAGTAACCAAAAATATTAAATAAAATATCCTAGTTAAAATATTTATAAAGCTAGGGGTGCATGGCGGCTCAGTCAATTAAGCCTCTGCCTTCACCTCAGGTCATGATCCAAAGGTCCTGGGATCGAGCCCTGCATGGCACTCCCTGTTCAGAGAGGAGCCTGCTTCTCGCTCTCCTCGGATGTTGGCCCTGCTTGCACTATCTCTCTCTCTCTGTCAAATAAATAAATGAATAAATAAAATCTTTAAACTGTTTTGAATTTTTTGAATGTGAAATTTTAAGAGGAATTTATTGAGCACTCAAGATGAACGTAACAGACTTACATTATATCGTTGTATTATATGGGAGGAACTTCAAAGTTTTCTCCCACCACCAAGGAAAATAAGGTTTGTTAAACTTTACTGTTGCTAAAAATTTAAGAATACCCTAATTTTACCAAATGGTGGTTGTGCTTAATAAAAAGGAAAGAATTGCAACCTTTCACTGATGCAGTCATGTTCTGGGCATTTTTTCTTTCTAATAAAAAATATGATAGAACATTTAAAGTTCTATAAAGTAATCAATAATAATCTTGATGAAGAAACAAAGAGAACTAAATATGACTTCCTTTAATATTTTTAAATGGTTTTTTTTAATGTATTAACTGAAAAAGCCTATGGTGGAGTCTCATTTGTCCAAATACATTGTAATATTTTTGCCCACCTTGGCTAACAGTTACAAAACCCAGAGATGAAGCTGCGAAAGAAACTTTTCCAGTTGAAGCATCTGCTTCTGTTACAAATTTTCCAATCAATGGTACAGGAAGTTTTGTAGTTGCTTTGATTTCATCTGTTAGTTTTTCTACTCAAATTAAATAAATGACATCATAAGTGGCATGGACTTGTTTCTTAGCCACTAAAAAAATCCTAGTAGTGAATTTCCCACACTTGAGTTTTATATTCCTATCTTTCACTCTTGACCCCTTGAAACACTTGCTAATCAAATAGCTCTTGTCCATACTTGGACCCTACAGCTTAAAATTTTTTTGCATGCCAACCACAAAGGAGTGTTTCACATGTTAATCATATCCTCTCCACCCTGCTCTCATGCCTATATAATTTAAGACAAAAATGAGCCTTTTATCTTGATGGAATGTTGTACCTGGTATTTCTTAGTGTATGTATGGTCAAATTAGAGCTGCAAGGTGCTAAGCTATTCTTTTTTTCTTTTTTCTTTTTTTTTTTTTAGATTTTATTTGACAGAGAGAGAGAGAGAGAGAGAAAGAGGCCAACCACAACCAGGAGGAGCTGCAGGCAGAGGGAGAAGCAGGCTTCTCACTGAGGGAGCCTGATACAGGACTTGATCCCAGAACCCTGGGGTCATGACTTGAGCTGGAGGCAAGCACTTAACTAACTGAGCCACCCAGGTGCCCCAGGCTTTATGCTATTCTTAACATCATTTTACTTTGTCACCTCCATGTACTAAGTTACTGTAGGAAGCCCTGTGGAATTCAATACCACCACAGTTTCAGGTGAGCTTTTTAGAAATTGACACCATCACACCACATTTTGTTATGCTTGCCCCTTTTGCTGCTTATATAACCCCAACTAGAATGTAAGCTACATGAGGGGAAGGATGGTATCTAGTTTAAGAAGCACACTGTGCACCCAGGCTTGTTAGAAAACAAGCATGGAATGGAAAACTCAGCCAGTTCCAAGACTTCTGGCAGTGGGAAAGGTCATAATATTGGCTGGTATTCTGCTAAAGGGGGAAAAAGGGAGGTACCAGGAAATGAGATTATAGTTATTATCTAAGGATCAGAAAGCATAAGAGAAACATCTCTGGTCTCCCCTTTTATAGATAGCTGTCCAATATATCTTTATTTGTATATGCATATAATTAATTGTGATGAAATACACATAAAATTTACTAACAACCATTTTTGAGTGTACCATTCAGTAGCATTACATGCATCACATTGTTGTGCAACCATCACCATCATTTATCTCTAGATCTCTTTTCATCTTAGAAAACTGAAACTTTGTACCAATTAAACAACAAACCTCCATTACCTCCTCCACCCAGAACCTAGAAATTACCATTTCCCATCTGGCTGAATCTGGCCACTCTAGGTAACTAACTCAGAGAAGAGGAATCAAGTATTTGTTTCTTTGTAACTGGCTTATTTCACATAACAATGTTCTCAAGGTTTACCCATGTTTTCATATGTTTCAAAACTTCCTTTCTTTTTTAAGGCTGAATAATAGTCTGTTGAATGTATATACCACATTTTATCAGTTCATCTGTCAGTGGACACTTGGGTTGTTTCTACCATCTGGCTATTGTGATTAATAGTGTTATGAACATGGATATAGAAATATCTCTTCAAGAAGTGCTTTCCATTCTTTTGGATATAGACCCAGAAGTAGAATTGCTGGATGATATGATACTTCTATTTTTAATTTTTTGAGGACACTCCATACTGTTTTTCTTTCTTTCTTTTTTTTTTTTTTTAAAGATTTTATTTTTTGTCAGAGAGAGAGAGAGAGATGACAAGCAGAGGAAGCAGCAGGCAGAGCAGGCGGAGGGATAAGCAGGCTCCTCGCTGAGCAGGGAGCCTGATGTGCGACTCGATCCCAGGACCCTGGGCTCACGACCTGAGCCGAAGGCAGCCGCCTAACCAACGGAGCCACCCAGGTGTCCCTCCATACTGTTTTTCATAGTAACTGTACCACTTTACATTCTCAGAGTGCAAAAGTGTAACAATTTCTCCACATTTTTGCAAACACTTACATTCTGTTTGTTTTTTGTTTGATAGTAGCCACCTTAATGGGTATGAGGTAGTATCTCATGTGGATTTAATGTGCATTTCACTAATGATTAGTGATTTTGAGCATCTCCTTGTGTGTTTATTGGTCATGTGTATCGCTTCTTTGGAAAAATATCTATTGACTCTTTTGCCCATTGATATACCGGGTTCTTTGGGGTTTTTGTTGTTGAGCTGTTGTTCTTTATACATCCTAAATATTAACCCCTTGTGACATATATGATTTGCAAATATTATCTCCCATTCTGTAAGTTACCTTTTCACTCTATGGATCATGTCTTTTGATGCACAGGAGTATTATGTAGTTTACACACTGTTTTATGTAGTCCAGTTCATCTATTTTTTTTCTTTTGTTGCCTGTGCTTTCAGTGTCATAGCCAAGAAATCATTGACACGTCCAGTGTCATAAAGACTTTCTCCTATGTTTTTTTCTAAGGGCTTTACCCTTTTTAACTCTTCACATGTAGGTTTTTGATCCATTCTGAGTTCATTTTTGTATATGATGTAAGATAAAAGTCCAACTCCATTGTTTTTGTATGCATCATGCCAGTTTTCCCAACACCATTTGTTGAAAAGACTGTCCTTTCCCCATTAAATGGTCATGTCACCCTTGTGAAAAATCATTTGGCAATACAAGTGAAGGTTTAGTTCTGAATTTTTTATTTTATTCCATGTGTCTATATATCTGTTTTTATGCCAATACTACACTTTTTAAAAAAGATCTTATTTATTTATTTGACAGAGAGAGAGAACACAAGCAGGGGGAGCAGCAGGAGGAGAGGGAGAAGCAGGCTCCCCGCTGAGCAGAGAGCCTGACCTGAGGCTCAATCTCAGGACCCTGGAATCATGACTGGAGCCGAAGGCAGACGCTTAATAGCTGAGCCACCCAGGTGCCCCTACACTGTTTTTATTACCATGGCTTTGTAGTAAGTTTTGAATCAGGAAGTATGAAACAACCAAATTTGTTCTTCCTTTTGTTTTGGTTATTCAGGGTCCCTTGAAATTTCATATGAATTTTAAGAATTATTTTTTTTCTAGTTCTTCAAAAAAACTGTTGGGATTTTGATAGGATTTTGATTGTGTTGGGTCAGTAAGTCACCCTAGGTAGTATGGGTATCTTAATATTAAGTCTTTCAATTTCAAATATATCTTAAGCCTGGGAACAAGGACCATTTCTAAAATGGTCATTTTATTTATCTATTTATTTTATTTATCTAAAATGGCCATTTATTTGGATGAAAGGAATTGTAAATAATTTATTCTAGGCAACCAAAATGTCAAGCTCCAAGCAACTGATGAGGGAGTAAAGATTGGAGTTGTTTGTTGGTCAAAAAATTGAAACAGAAGCAGTAGAGTTCACTAATCTGGTGGAAGAGACAATAATACAGTTAGATACAGTTTTGTTATTATTAAATTCCTATGTATACAAGGTTTTACTTATGTGTTTTTTATTCTATTTCTATTGATTATGTCTATGGTGACATGGAGGCACCGTATTACATTTTTAATTATTGTAATTTTATCATTTGTTTAATAGCCACTAGGCCAATTATCTATGCATTGTTCTTTTCTCATAAATAATTTAATCTTGGGGCACCTGGATGGCTTAGTCATTGAAATGTCTGCCTTCAGCTCGGGTCATGATCCCAGCGTCCTGGGATCAAACCCCAAGTCCTGCTCCCTGCTCAGCGAGCAGCCTGCTTCTCCCTCTCCCTCTGCCTGTCACTCTGCCTGCTTGTGCTCTTTCTTTCTGTCAAATAAATAAATAAAATCTTTAAAATAAATAAAAATAATTTAACCTTGTTCATGATTTTTTCAAGAAAGCTTTATGAAATTTTTATCAAGTTTAAAAAACGTTCTGATGAGAACTTAAATCATATTAGATATATGAGTTCACTTGAAGGCACTTGATATCTTCATAATATTGAATCTTCAACATCCAAGAATTAGGTATGACTTTCCATTTATTCAAGATTTATCTCTCTGTGAAAAGTTCTATTAATTTCTTTATATACTTCCTACATATTGTTAAGTTTGACATATTATATAATACACATTATATAAGTTTGATTAAGCATTGGATTTTGAATTTTATCCATTATATCAATCAGGGATCATCCTGGAACACTGAAGGCACTCCATGTAATCCACCTACGGAGTTTAATATAGGAATTGCGGGCTTACGCAACTCTTAGAAGAACAGGAGACACAAGATCAGGGAGTTCAAAAGTAAAGATTTCAGCCTGTAACACCACAGCAGGTGGTTCTCAAGAATTCTTGAAAAAGCCAGTATAGATCTCATGTTTGCTCATTTGTCAGTTTGCAACTGCCTCTAGAGAATAATGACCTTTCCTTCTCTTGTGCCTTATAAACCTCATGTCAGTGCTTCTTACTGGTAGTCTGTGGCTTCTCCTCTGCTATAAAAGGGTAAAGAAATAATGCTAAGTGAACAATCATCCAGTCCAATTTAAGAAGATCAACATTGTTGAAATGAACATCTAATTTCTTTTAATGTGTTAATTTATATGAATGGGTTTTGTAACATTAAGCTGTATTTGGAAAAAAAAAACTAACTCATTTTTGTGTATTTTGTGACATACTGTCAACTTTAAAATTATTTTATTTACTTGAATTTTTTGTATTATTTTTATAAACGTTTTCTGCAGTGATATCATATTATGATATCTTTGGTTCTGCTACCAAGATTATATTTGCGTTATGAAATAAACTGAGAACATTTCTATGTTTTCTTGTCTTCTGAAAGAATTTAAATTTACCAAATGGAAATTACCTATTGCTTGATAATTGGAAATAACACAAAAAACTTCTAGGCCCAATACTTTTTTTTATCCATCTCCCCCCCCCCCATTTTATGAGTGAATACTGATCTGTGCTCTTCTCAATTTAACCAATATTATAATAGAAATGGATAAACTTTCCAAGGCTGAAGAAATATGTACATTTGTAATGGAAATAGTTCAATAACTGGACCAGGCTAAATTAATTAAAAAATGGACATATTAGCATAAAAATTTTAAATTTCAAAGATAGAAGAAAATATTCTATGACACAGCAGCCAATTAACACAGGTTGCCTGTAAAGGAATAAAAATCAAATTGGCCTTGGGCTTGACTTTAACACTGAAAGGGAGAAAACAATGTATCCTCCTTTTGAGACAACATTTTGTTACCCGAAATTCTAAACTCAGCTAAATTGTTCTTTACATACCAGTCAACAGAAAGGCATTCTCACATACGCAGGGGCTCAGAAGTTGTACTGTCTGAATTTTCTGAATGAAAACATTTTCAAAGAGATGCTTCTGTCCAATGGGAAATGCATCAAAATAAATGATAAAAGAGAGAAATTATAATAAAAAAGAATTGAAATGAGCATCAATAGCAGTTCAACATTGCATTATTTTTAAATGTTTGTTGGAATTACTGATGCAAAACTAGTGCAAATGTCAAAACATTAAGAAATGTCTAATACAAAATATTTTCTAAGATTAAAGGCAATCATTAATGGGATTTAAAACAGCATGGCAAAGATGTATAATAGTTGTATGAGCTTGGGCATGAGGCAGTTTGTTTTTGCAGTCACTGTTGGTAAAATAATCTAATCATTTCATAAAATAATTTGGGGGACCCCTGGGTGGCGCAGTCAGTTCAGTGTCTGACTCTTGGTTTCAGTTCAGGTCCTGAACTTAGTGGTGTGGGATCAGGCCCCACATTGGCACTACAATCAGCAAAGAGTCTGCTTGATTCTCTCTCCCTCTGCCCCTTCCACTTGTGCTCCCTGTCTGACTAAAATAAATAAATTAAATCTTTTTAAAAAAAGATAATTTGGTAACACATTCTAGAACTTTTTTAAAATTCATACCTTATGACCCAGTATTTCTACAACTAGAAATTTGTTCTAAGGAATAAGGAAATAACATGCAAAGATTTATATGCAAGATTTGTCTTTAAACTCTTGTTTATAATAGAAAATATATAGACCTATCATCTTCTCTCCTATGCCTTGGTCTCTATATTTGTTTGTTTTGTTTTTTAAATATCGTATTTATTTATTTGAGAGAGAGAGAGACAGAGATAGAGATAACTAGAGAGAGCCTGAGCAGGGTGGAAAGAGAAAAGCAGGCTCCCTACGGAGCGGGCATGGGGGGTGGTACTCAATCCCAGGACCCTGGGATCATGACCTGAGCCAAAGACAGATGCTTAACTGACCAAGCCACACATATGCCCCTCTATATTTGTTTTCTAAATACTAATTTTATTTCCTGTAATGTTGCTTCATTTCTTATTAAGATCTTGTAAAATCCCACTGCATTTTTAATTAATTAAATCCCCTTTTTCTAATTCAACTACTTGGAAATTTTGTCCTTTTTTTTTTTTTTTTGAATTACCTCTCTTTGTCTCAATTTACAGATTTGCCCTCTGATCTTTCTTCTGTTATTTTATAGAAATCAGGTTCTCCTGAATTTTATTTAAAATACACAGGAGATGTTCTTATTTAAAATACATAGGAGATGTTCTTTTTTAAAATACGGCACCACTTCCACTATAACCAAGGAAATCTCTTGAATGTTATGACAGGTAAATGGTACTCTTCCATAGGTTCTTGTGCTGTTGCTGAGATTAACTGTTTTTTGCATCTCAAAAGAAACATGTTAAAAGAGGAGTTAGCCAGCTGTGCCCTGTACCATGCCAGCAGGAAGTGGCCTTTGAATGGTGCTGTATACTGGTATGATGACTCCAGCAGCAATGTGAAAAACAGGTAAGAAGGATGCTCACACCTTAGGCGGGGAACCTACTTATGTGGATATAAAAATATTCTGGGGGCAGAAAAGATGAGGGTCCAGACTATGCCTATTTCAATGGAATTGAGAAGAGAGGTTCAATTTGAGAAAAATTTAATTGGTACTAATAACAAACATGGTGGTTTATTCATGTGAGAGTTGAAAGAGAAAAGGGATGAAATAAAGAATTATTCAGAAATATCAACCTTGGATGACTGGGTTAAAGATAAACTGCTAATTGAGGCAGGAAATAAAGGAGGAAAAGCAGACTTCTGGAGTTTAGACAATAATTTCAGTTTGAAACTTGCTTAGTTTGGGCTACTTATATGAAAACCAGGTGGAAATGCTAAGTAGACAATCTAAAATATGGAACTAGATAACAAGTTTTGGAGGTGGAAATAAGGATTTGAGCATTATCAATAAACTGTAGTTAAAACAAAGACAAAACAAAACAAAACAAAAAAAACAAACAAACAAACAAACAAAAAACCAGACCAGAACAACAACCAAAAAAGCACAAAATCTCTGAAACAAATTCCCCTGGAAGAAGGTAGAGCAAGGAGAAAATGTGAGAAAACAGAAGAACATTAATATTTAAGGAATGGCTAGAAGAAAATCTAGTGAAGGGGACTAAGAGGTGACAATTTAATGATTAGAAAAAGAAACAGGGAAGTATGGTGTTACAAAAGCCAAATCAGGAGAAAAGAAAAAAAATTTTTTAAAGATTTTATTTATTTATTTGACAGAGAGAGAGATCACAAGTAGGCAGAGAGAGGGGGCGTTGCAGGCTCCCCACTGAGCAGAGAGCCCAATGTGGGGCTCGATCCCAGGATCCTGAGATCATGACCTGAGCCGAAGGCAGAGGCTTAATCCAATGAGCCACTCAGGCACCCCCCCAAAATTTTTTTTTACTATTCTAATTTAGAGAAAAAATAGTTAGAAAGTCAAAAGGACAAGAGCCAGCACAGGAGGTAAAGATTGAAGAGTGGCCTTAAGAGATGGTGATTCTGGGAGTGCCTGGGTGGCTCAATGGGTTAAGCCTCTGCTTTCTGCCCAGGTCATGATCTCAGGGTCCTAGGATCGAGCCCCGCATCGGGCTCTCTGCTCAGCGGGGAGCCTGCTTCCCTCTCTCTCTCTGCCTGCCTCTCTGCCTACTTGTCATCTCTCTCTCTCTCAAATAAATAAATAAAATTTAAAAAAAAAAAAAAGAGAGAGAGATGGTGATTCTGTCATTAGCAATCTTACAGAGAGCCCAATCATAGGAAGTGTACTAGAATGCTACGGAGGAATGAGCAGTAACAGATAAGAAAGCTGAGCAGTAACAAAGAGATAAGAAAGCTTGGTTAAAAAAAGAAAAGGAAGGCATTAAACAGTTCTCTTTTTTCTCCTTAATTCCATATAAATTTTTACTAATATATACTTAAGGAAAGTGCAAAAATCCTAAGCATATATTCAATGAATATTCACAAAGTGAGTATGGAACCACTCATTGAACCAACATACAAATCAAGAAGCAAACTACCAGAATCTCAAAGGCCTCTGTATATCCTTTCTCTACCCATCTCCCCTCTTTGCCAAGCATAACTGTTATCTTGACATCTAAAGCTAGATCAGCTTTATTGTCTCTGTACTTACCTGTCTTCTAAAATAAAATGTAACTAATCTAACATATTTCAATAACTTAGGATAGTTATAATGATCACAAAGTACAGGTTAAGGCAGGAGCCTCACCGGCCTCCATAGCCATAGAGCCAGGTGGGGGACCTGAAAGATCAGAGGTGCTTCTAAACTAATTGAATGAAAGAACAGATCTTCATAGTCAGTTGCCATCCTCCTAATCTTCCTACTCCCCCAATGTTCTATGACCTTCTCAGGGCCATTGCATTTGCTTTGCATTGAAATTATTCTCTTACTGCAATGTATTAAAAAAAAAAAAAAACCAATGGTGGAATATGGCAATAAAAATGCTTTTATCCAAGAATTAGAACTCTTCACTTATTTCCAGTTGAAAGATCTCTTTTTAGCTTGCCTGCTCCTTCAGTATTTCCTTCACATTCTGTTCATTATTTCTAGCACTGCTTGGGACTGCCTCCTAACAACTTTCGTGAATAGTTTGTCCGTTCTGCAACTCGTTAGCAAAATCCCTGACTCATTTTTCTACTTCAGGATCTTTTATAGCTTTAATAAATGTAACTTTTTATTAATAGCAAAATCCTTAAGGACAGGGACTTATTTTATTCCTTAAATCATAAAGATAAATCCCAAGATCATATAGCTCTATCACTCCAAAGATTTATACATTTTTCTTGTAAAATACATTCATTTGTAGTGAAAAGCAGCTGAGTGGAAATCTGATTAAAAAACAACTGTCATTGATTTTGTACGGCTCTGTTAATTGCCTGCCATTCCTTCCACATATTCTCTATTTAATTTGATCTGATACCATTAAAATATTAACCTCAGGGAAACTTACAGGGATTCAAATGTTTACTATTAAAACCATAAGTTAAAGCTGCTTCTTTGCCCATACTCTCCACGCTTGTTCCTAACAAAAGCAAAGATTAAATGGAATTCTTTCTTGCATTTGGATAGTGCATTGAACTCACTTTGCCTGAACAATATGTCCATTATGACAAAGCACCAAGATTACTTTTATGACCAAGTATAGAGATAAATTTTTTTTCTTTCTGTTCAAAAAAAGAATTCAAAGCTTTTTTGGAGAATAGCTAGGTTATATTGTCATATCAAAAGCTCATTTGTGAACATAAGGGTTTCTAGTATCAAAACCAAAGCAAAACATTGTTATATAAAATGTAACTTTTGTTATAGAGAGCTATAAGGAGAAAAAAATTCAAATTTGAAATAGCCCTCAGCTCTTGGAAGAATAGATTTTTTTGAATTGTAAATATTTTATATGAAATAGTATCAACTGATAGTCCTAGATATTCTAGAGTATTTATTTTCTAAAAACTATGTACTTTCATCTACATAGAAAATACAGATAAAACTGATTATCAAAGCAAGTATAAGAGCACAAATGCCAAGAAATATAAAAGGGAAAAGGGCAGAAAAAGCAATTTGGTTGAACCAGAAAGTTTGGGTTCAGGATAATGACTGATTCATTAAAAAAAAAAAGAGAGAGAGAGAGAAAGAGAGAGAGGGAGAGAGAGCTTTAACTTTCTAGGCAGCCCAGGTGGCAGATGGAGAATATTTAAGTTACATGCTTTTCTGTTTAAATAAGTATCACACTAGTTAGAAAAACTTCCCCCATTAAACTCTAAAGAAATTTAATTAGAACTTCATATTGGACATACAGAATAAAACAATAGATATTTTTTAAAACCAAGGTTTTATAAAAGTTTTTGCAATATTGAGGGCATTATGGAAATTTATATTGTAATATATAAGTTGTGGTACTTTTAAGGCAAATGTATAGTTTACTAATTGGGTTTTCATGTGAATTTTAAACTGTCAACATTTAAGATCTTTAAACAGCTTTACATTTGCAGAATGTTTTTTAGAAAGCAAAAATTCAAAGGTAAGAGGAGTTAAGGGAAGAAGCAAGAAATTGACATCAGTATTTATGGAATAATTCATTTTTGTTGACTACAATATCCTTGTAATTGTTCTGTTACCTTTCCTTGGATTTATGATGCATAACGCTGTGAATAACTTAGAAAATTACTCTAAATGCTTCAGAATATATATAGCAACAACAGGACCCATATTTCCTATTCAGTCTCCTAGTTTTTCCACAGAACAGCCTCTTTGTCTCTTCAAATATATGGTTTTATAGTATATAATAATCCTACATGTTTGTAGCAACACAATAAGCATTTAATATTTACAACATGGGCAAAATATTAGATGTTTCTTTCTGGAGAAATAGGGACCTATATCTAATCACTGAACTGCCCTATTTTTAATACCTGCTTTATACATTGCTTTGAAAATTATTTCTGTGAGAAAAATACTTTACCGGTGAAAGTAAGTATACAGATAGCAATGTTTTCTCCTCTACATATAATGTTAATTTCCTTGCGGTCCTGTTGTTTCATCGTGTATTTTCTACACTTTTCACTTTCATCCCAAGCTGCTAAAACAGAATCTGAGAATACAAGATTCTCAAGTGCAAAACATTGCAGTAGAGTAAGAACTGGTACTTACAAACTACCTAGGGTGCTGCAAACTTCTGGCAATTCATTTCAATTAAGTTATTTACAAGGTGCGCCACTACTAACTTGTGCCCAGATGTTTCAGTTGGCAAAATGCGATGGCCACCAATGTAGTCAATTTCAGTAACAATCACTCATTGATGGAATTTTCACACCGAATTCACAGCACCTTCGTAACATTAGAACATGATGTCATCACCCTTTGCCTCATCATAACCGTAAAAATGCCAATACGAGTTGCAACAAATTACTGCAGGCAATTGCTGAGTTCTAGAGATGTTGTAGTGAACACCTGGGCTGGCTCAGAACCTAGCAGCTTTCAAAGTTTCGTTACCAGATGTTTGTGGAACAACTTATGCATGTATGGAAAACATACACTTTTTTTAATTTTTCATTTGCATGAACGATTACCAGGTCTTTGGAAGTGGTGGAAACACATGTTTCATGAAAAAAGGTTAGTAGTAGTAAGATTTTATTAGGGAAATATTTTTATTAAAATCAGCATGGTTAGTCTTAAACATAGTGAATTAAATCTGTGTAATCATGTTTATATGCAAGTATTTGTTCATATAATAAAATATATCTTCACAAATTAGGTAAGTGGTACAGTGAATTATACCTTTCTTGGATAAAGAAACAAGAATTTGGGAAAGTTTTATTAATATTAAAATGAAAAATCAGCTATTTAAGTGCCTGATTTTGTTTAATAATTTTGTATATTTTAGACTAATATTCATTTAATAATTATGTCTTCCTTTTTTCGAATGTCATACATCTTCCTAGAAAAAGACAGAGACTGTTTAAAATTATCTGCCTGTTTATTTTTGCACTTTGTGATTCAAATAAAAAATATTTTTAGAAGTACATGTGTCTATGTCATTTCAAAATATATTCTCCAACCATAATGAGAATATGAAGATGAAGAAAGCCATTACTCATTTTTTTACCATGGGTCTATTTCCTCTGGAATTCTTATTTTTTTTATTTCAAGGAAATCAAAATGATAATTTTAATTTTTTAACAATTGAAATAGTAGTCCTATTAAAATAAACAGGTCTCCCTTCATTAATGTTAAACTGTTGTGCCCATTGTAATTCACTGTATTTTATATAAGGACCTGAAATGGACCACATTTTCTTCCCCCTGGGCAACTGCAAGTAGTTGTTAAAACTATTAACAGCTGTCTGGTAACTGTTAGATTCTCAGTGATTTCATTTAGTTCAAAAGAACTCTAAATTTATCCAGGTGTTAAATATATTAAGTCCTGGGTAGAATCAAAGGATATTCTATTAAGGATGCCTTTTAGGATTTGATGAATACATTATGTTCATAAAGACCAAAGTATTAAAAAAACATATATTTCTGCTACTCACTAAACAAACAGGTAAGTGTTAAAAAAAAAAAAAGAAAAGAAAGAAAGAAAGAAAAGAAAAAGAAAGCTTCTGTCTTGTTTAAGAAGCAAATATTTCAACACCTTTACTGAGAAAGGAGAATTACAAATATCATTAAAACAGACCTGTTCACTATCAGGGTATAAACTGAATGACGTGCCGGAAGCAAACACATTAAGAAGCTGGACAGTAATGAAAAACCTCTTTGCAGCTTTAACACTTAGGAGATGGACACACACCCCTTTGCAATGCTGTGAAGTTCACGGTGGTCCTGGGGTGCTGCCCTGATGACTTAGTCTGCCTTGCCTTCTTACATGTCCAGGAATCCCTGCATATCTCCGGGGAGTCATTATGAGCGGCGGGGTGGTGCCACGAGCAGGCGCCTCCCGGGCGTCTCTGGGGAGGCGCAGACCAGAGATACACTGAGAGTCACTGTGGAGCCCACATTTTCTCCTTCCTTGTTTGTTATAAGACTTAGACCCAAGGGGGTATGAAAGAATGCCACATGAATATAGGCCCCTATGTTTTGTTAAGAAAATGTAAATGTCTCACTGTTGCATTTTTAACCCGAAATGATCCTGAAAGTTTGACCCAAAGGCAAACTAACAGAGTACCTCTCAATGCCTATGTTAAAAACGAGCTGCAATTTGTTTCTACTCCTTGGGACATTTTTACACTCCCATTAAATAAAAGAAATAATCACAAAGGAAATTAAACCACAAAGAAAATATGTTAAAGCTATGTTTAGCGTCTGACCTAAATATATAAAACAAAGGAAATACATGGTTGCGGTTAGGACTTGGTCTTTAACCAGTCTGTTGCATTTACAGCACACAGTAACATGGTAACAATATGTCAGAGAGATTCTTAAGCTGCATTTACTCAAAACAACATATTTGGAAGAAGAGTGAATTATCCCACTGTTTCTTCATTTTAAGTCAAATGTCCAGTTTTTTAGAAGCGTCAGTCATGTTGAGAAGGTCAGAATTGGTGATTTGGGGATATTGACTATCATATCTAATCCATATGCAAATTTATTTTCCATCCAAAGGGAAAAAAAAAGTTGAAGATCCATGGGCAATGCAAGTCACACATGTCAATACAGCGTGAAGCTCAGCCTTTGCCCACAATCTGGTCAAAATGATTCCCATTTCAACACCCGCCCCCCCTTATACTTTGCAATGAATGGCACAGTTGAAGGAGTTCAGTGCTGGCACCAAATATGGCTTTCAGTTGTCTCGCGGCTTATTATATGTTAGAGGTGATACCTCAAATTTCCCCTCGTCTCCGTTTGATGTCCATCAGCACATATACTCATGAAGGCAAGCCAATAAAAGCAGCTCTGGAGATCTTTGCTTTATACCTGAAGGGTAGTCCTGACATCATTCTCTCTAAGACCCAGCCTTGGATCACCACATGACTCTGTCATTTAGAACTAAACCTTCGGGAATTTAGCCATTCCAAAAATTTAGTCCAGTTCAATTTGTAAGCAGTTATAAACATACAAGATCATATGACAAAGTAGACATCATTCATGGCCAATTAAGTTTTTCATGTTATGAAAAGATTAACACAATGTTTTTATTATGACCTGGAGCCATTGCCCAGTAGGTATGATATTTACACAGTACACTGCTCTGCAGTATACTGGATTGCTAAAAATCAGGTGTGTTCTATATAATTATTTAAGGCAATCAGGTGGTAAAAGATCTTCCTCAGGCATGGGAGAGTGGTTGGAAGAAACCCACTACAGAGGGAAGACATGGCCCCATCTAAGACAACACATTGAGCCTGCTCCAAGGAGCCATTAAAAGAAGTGGAGTTCTGCTATCCTCTTGGCATGAATCATACAGAAATTTATAAATGTGTCTTGAGAAGTTTGTTTTTGTTAAGAGTATTTTGATAACATCTTAAATTTTCCTCACTCTTTGCAAAGATATCTTCTACATGTATTTTCTCACTTAACTGCATTTCAGTTTTCCCCATTGGGTTCAGATGACCTGATAATTTGGAGGTATTTAGTATCAAAAACAACTAGAGAATTTTCAACTGGAAGAGCAGAAAGAAAAATTGAGTTCTTTGTTAAAGTACTTGACTTCTATCACAACTAAATTGGGCCCTTATTTGAAGGTGCCCTCAAAAACAGCATCGAAGCAAGCAGGAGTCTACCAGTGTAACACAGGGTCCACGGAGATGGAGACTTAGCCGACCTTGAAAATGAGCCACCCGGCCATATCGTGACTGGGAGGGGCCTCACCGGGCAGCCATCAGCATCTGCGCCAAAACCTTCACTCAACAGCTGTTGAAGGCCTGGGAGACAACCCACAGAGCAGCTCCAGGACAAAATTAGACTTAGGAGTTTCCTGTCCCTTAATTAAATTTCAGCTGCTTTCTGCTGTGACAGGGCTCCAATTAGAGGACGAGTTCAAAGAAAATCTACCATAGTTACCTGTGGCTATCTCATAAGCTTCAATGCAGCCCAGGGCTGGGGGTACACAATCGTTAAGTGAGCCTGCCCTATCTGTCTTAACAGTGACAAATTTAATTTGTGTAAATCATGACGCCCAAAGGGAAAGTTGCTTTTCTTTGTTGACTTTTTCCCTAAGTGTTCTAATCCACGTATATGAATCACACATAAATACAGTTCTTGGGGAGACTGTTTCCCTTTGTTCAACGTGAAGTGTACTGCCCACAAAAGCCACCCACAAAAGCTGGGTCTCAGATGTTCACACACACCAACAACTACTAACACCAAGTGATGCTGGTGTGTTAGAAGCATTTCTCGTACATTTAACATTCTCAAATAGTAATGAAGATCCCCCAAAAATGTAGTAATGCATTTTGTGATCGTCTTCATGGGGCCTTCGAATTTTCAACGTCTCGAACCTCCCCAAAGCAGAATCTGTAAAGATTTCTTCAAAAGGTCACTTAAAATTTGTTCCTCTTTCCCACTACTTAAAATCAGTAGGGACCCTCCATTTCAGTCAGCATTTTCAAAAAGGATCAACTGAAACTTGAACAGGCAAAAGGAAAAATGTTTCCACTTCTACCAGACTTAAAAGAAGCTGGGCATCTTTTCATAGTTTTCTTATTAGCATTGTAATATAAAACATCTGTAATCATTTAGCAAATTAAATACATTAAAACAACAAATAAAGGGAGCTGTAATGAATAAAATACAGAAGACCCCATGCAGCTGCCTGTTCTTTTCTTGACAAGCAGCAGAGTCAAGTAGCTGGAGCCACGAGTGACTGTGCTGGCAGCAAAGGGACCCATGAGCAGCACGGAGAGCTGCTGTGTGCTAATATGAAAACCAGCTTTTATTTATTTCATCACCTTTGTTACAGAATGTTATACACTGCCATTGCTCTCCAATTTTCTTCCCCTCCGCGGAAACTGCAGCCTCTTAACTTCTTTTTCCTGTGTTGTTCTTGTCTAATCGCATTTTCTCTTACCTGCTACTTCTCCTTTCCGGCTTTCTATTGTCAGAACGACCACTTTGGCCCAAACCGTTATTTCCTACCTAGATGACGGAAAAGGTTTTGAGCTCATACCTTTGTCTTCAAGTTTAACATAAGACAATAATCAAGTACCTTTTCTCAAATCACTCGGATAACTCAAGAACTTAGAATGACAGACACAAGAATGGGAAGAAAAAAAATGTAAATTTTAACCCTTTAACCCTTTAACCCTAGTCCTTAAGGGTCTCTGTCACCAGGTCCTTCGGAAACTATGCATTTTCATCTATAGAATTCCGCCGAAAGTCCCATAGTCTCTTAGCTTCATGTGGGCCAGGTTCTATTACATTGCATTTTATGGGCACATATCCATGGCTCACCTCTCTTTGCCTCCGTATATATTGGTCTCCCAAGAATAAAGGATTTGCCCATTTCTTTCCTCAAAGGATGGAATAAAATATAAGGAGTAGTACAGAGTGCAGCTAACCTGAAAAGAGCTGGTCCCATGAAAAGGTATTACAATTTAAGGGTTTTTGTTTGTTTGTTTGTTTGTTTTTTGGTTTGTCTGTTTTTTTAAGTACTACATTGGCCCAACATAACAAAAATAGACCTGATTTAACTTGTGGGCCATAAATGTGGCCACCTCTGAGGTATGATCGCTATCTTCTTCAAGATCTGTTTAATATTGGCCTGAACTGAAGATTTCTGTCCTTTGTCCTTATTTTCTGTTTCGTCAGTAATTTATAAGCAGTTTGGCTTACATTACTATTTGCATGTGTTCTCTATATTGTTCATATGCAGATCTACCTTCTCAATTATTTAGAAAATTTATTTCAGGAAAGTAGTAGTCATGTGTTTTGTTCTTTTGTCCTCATGCTCTAGAGATAACTCCTTCTCCCTCTTGTATGGAAAACGTGCTTGTTGAGCATAAAAATGAATGGATAAATCAATATATTACTAGGGTTAGATCTTCTGAAAAATTCTCTCTCTAACTTACATGTAGCATTTTCTTTAATTTATTTGAGAGAAATAAATGGGAAAATAAGGGCAAGGGGAAAAGGAGATTTCAGAATGATATGGACAGAAGCAAACTGGTGTTTGCGTATAGTCCCAATACGTCTACTGTCAAGAAAGTTAAGTCACATACCAAAATAACACTTGGGTTGGGAATTCTCACTTTATAACCTAGCCTTGTTTTCTTGCCTATAAAATGGTGTGTTTGTGGCAGGGGGTGTGGGCATGGTGGGAGTAGCTTTTCTGATGGGCACATTTTGGAATATCTGCTGAGTCTACAACCATCCCCTTAACTAACTCCCACCCCACCCCACACTACAGGGGCATACTCCTGAAAGCCATTTTAGACAGTGTGATTATTTCTGGCCCATAGTTGGTTGGACTGTGAGTGAGCATCAGTCTGTGTCTCTTCCCCAGGGCTTTGTAACTGTGGTAGAGAGAGAGAGATTCAGTATTTCGTGTTGTTGAGCAGGGTTCATGTCGTGGCATGTCTTCTACGTTACTGACCAGGTTCCAGAGGAAGCAGAACTGGACAAAGAAGAACAAAGCAGAGACGAGAGATAAGTGATAGGAACTTCCTGGATTCAAAGACACCCCTTCTGTTATCAGAAATGACTCTCCTGTTTGGTTACTAGCAACAAACAGTCCTAATCTTCAAGATTGCTCTCCGCCCTAAAATTCTGCAAAGCTATACATAGACATTTTCTCACCTGTGAAAAAATAGAGGCTGTGAGTAGAAAAGCAGTTACAGAGTGGTTGATTTTAGTGGGACTTAGAAAACCATGTAGTCTGCCAAAACTGTACGTAAAAGCTAGGTTTCCTGGGATAGAGGCAAAATTTGTCATAATGACGCATATCTTACTTTCCACCTGAAGTGATGATAGGGAATTCAGAAAAAAAAATAACCTAAAAATCTGTGAGGATTACTAAGGTAATACCTGAAAGAAGTTTTAAGTTTCCCAAATATAAGAACCATATGGATTCAAAGCCCTTTATGCATTTCATTTCTTTTTACATAGGTAAGAAACCCGAGGAGAGACTCAAGTGTGTTACACATAATTGTCATAAAATTACCCAGAACACTTTCAACTTTGTACAAAATAAATCCTTATTGAGTACCTTTAAAAGTACTGTTTGATCTATCAAGTGGACTAAATAAAGACAATAATTTAAAATACTGTGATAGGTACTACACTTTTACACACTGAACTGAAAGAAATTTTTACCGAGTGATTGTCAATTTCAGTATTGGAATTTCTAGCGGCTGGCTTCACTCCACATAGTCGTCTCTGTAAATATAGCACAATCTTGCTCTAGGACAAAGGGCTATTAACATAGAGGCTGGTTTTCTACAGCTCAGTGCTCCTGGAAACATAACTATAGATGAGAAAAATTATTATGAAGGAACTGTCCCCGAAAGCAGATGTTTGTAGTAGCTACCGCAAAACAGAGCATCTCTTTGGAATAACACCTCTTCCTTTATTTTATCCTAAAAGACTTACATTTCTCAGGAAAAGAGAGAACAAGTAGGAGGAGGAAAGAGAGAAAAGAAAAAGAAGAGAAAAGAAGAGGAAAAGAGGAAGAGGGAAAGAAAGCTTGCCCTCATCTATCTCTGTTCACACTCCCAACTTCTTGATTGTAACCCACCCTGAGGTTACCACTGCCTCCCTCCGTTCCTCTGGTGAATCCATTGCAACCTGGCTTCTCTATCCTTCATTCAGAAAATTGTTCTTGTGTTGGTCTCTGAGGCCCTGAAGTTGCAAAATGTAATGGGTGCTTATCAATTACTATTGCAACAGATTCTTCACAGAGTTCAAAATATTTATTAAACTCCATTTGAAACGCTTGCTTGCCTTTCTTTATGTGGCAATTACTTCATCACCTTCTATCTCTATTCATTCTCTCTCCTACCCCGTCTTTGGCTTTTTTTCTCTACATTAGGTCTTTTCACACACTGGTTTTCCTCCAGGATTGTCTCCTTGCCCTTGCCTATTCTTCACACACACTCCCACGGCAGTGGCATCCACTCCTGTCACCAGGGACCATGGATTAATGACTCTTGACTTTTTGTCTTTAGCACAGACTATTCCCTTGAACTTCAGATTTGCATTTCTAAGCTCCTAGCAGTCCTAACAGACATCTCTATCTAGATATATCCCCAACAGCTTACACTGAACATATCCAATATTAAATACCCCTTATCCTCTTTCTAATTCTGCTCCCCTTCATTTGGTTTTAGTGTCCAAGCCAGAAGCTTCAGGATCACTTCCTTTTTGTTACTCACTTACCCAAGTCAGGCATTAAGTCCGGCTGAGTCTATGCATATCTCTGGAATCCACTCCATGACCACAGTTTCTGTCTGACTTCAGATTCCCATCGTTTCTCACCTGTTCTGTTGCAGGAGCCTCCAAGCAGCCCTCCCTGCCTGCAGGCTTCCTCACCTTCCACTCGTCCAGAATTTGTATTTTAGACAGTTGCTTCTGGTATCTAAAGCACAAAATTTACACGACACTTCTCTGCTTAACAGCTTTCACTGACTTCCCCCCTGTAAAAAATATTTATATCTGCTCCATTATTTGATGAACATAAAAGGCCCTTGCCAATCTGATTGTTCTCTCCCCTGTAAACCATATCTGCCCACTTGCCCCTAACTCACGACGGTTCAGCTTTAACTGCCTCTTTGCTGTTACCCAACCATGTCAGTCTACTTCACATCTCCCAAGTTTTTGGACAGATTGATGCATTTGCTTGGAATGCTCTTCCCCTCTCATGCACCTGAAAAATTCCTGTCCAGTATTTAAAAATTCCATAAATATCACCCTTCTGTACACTTATGGTCATCTTCCTATGATCTTCCTCATCCGTAAGCAGAGAAACACATCTCCATTCGCATTTTTCTCATGGTGTCATAGGTTATAACATGAGGGGAGCTGCATTAATCCTTGAGGTCCCTGAGAAATATGTCTCTTTCGGTGTTTTAAACCATGCCCGGTGTGTAATACATGCCCAGTGCATATTGGTTGAATGAATGACAAATAAATACAATACTAGAGAGAGAACAGCTGGTAGAAAGTGGTTGATATCCCTTTCCTGTGCCATTTGGACTGTATGTCATATTACAGGCTAGTTGTCTTAAATCTTTTAAAAGCTGAGTTTCAGAGAAGCAGAGAACTGCATAATACAGTAAACATTTAAAAACCAGGCTCCTTTATAACAAAAGAAATGGTTTTTTAAGACAAGTATATGAACTAAAAGGAACATTGCCCTCTTGTTACTAACTGATGAAATGAGAGCAATTAGGCCTGGCTTTCTCATTGTTAATTCTTCCCCTAGAAATATTTGGAAAATAGTAAGCAATCTCACAGCCTGTGGGGTCAATTCTGCCCAGTGAACAAAACACGGACGCATGCGTCACCGTCTCCCTTGCAAAATCCTCCAGCAGGCCTGCATCTACACGCACGTCTCTAATTTTATAAGATCCTGTACGTGACAATAAACACATCAACAGTGTGTCTAGACTACCGGGTCATATTCAGAAACCTATGACTTCAACAGGGGTGGGGATGGTGGGGGAACAGAGCCGAGAACGGATGAGCTTCTAAATGGAAAAGGCATTTGTGTGTTCATGTGAAAAGGGAACAAGGAAAGAAGCATGCTGACAAAAGACTGACTTGTCATAATTCTGGGAACTATTGGAGCAAAGAATTAGAAATTTAAATGGCCCGATACCTGGATAATTGAAATGACGGATATAGCTTTTCAGGAAGAAGATTTCTACTAATTCTTGGAAGGGAATGGGGAGAAGAAGAATAGTCAAAAGGGAAGATTAGGATCAGTTTGCAAAAGACATTTCCACTTAAATTAAGAAATTTCCTTCTCTGGATGATAGGTGATGTCAGGTTGAAAAAAATAGTGACAAGTTGGAAGAACAATTCTCCGAGTAGGAAACAGAAATAAAGGACCCTCCATGAGCCATAGGCCTGGCCAAAACTTTCCCTCTCCAAACACTTTTTATACTGTTCCCTTATCCTCCCTTGCCACACCCCACGTTTAATCCTATCTTTCCCCTTTATCTGTAATAGTTGCTCAAAGCTTCCTTAATAATTTTTCTCTCTTTACTTGGGGTGATTTGTTCTTTTATCTTGGAGTCACTTTGCCAATTCTAGAAACCAGAAACACCAGGCCCAAGCACAGTCGAATCCTACTAACAGCAAGTCAAACTTAAACACCAAATGCATAGAAAAGAAAAAATAGACTAGCATTGCCTTTGCATTATTTTTTTTTAAAGATTTTATTTATTTATTTGACAGAGCGAGAGATCACAAGTAGGCAGAGAGGCAGGCAGAGAGAGGGGGGGGAAACAGGCTCCCTGCTGAGCAGAGAGCCCGATGCGGGGCTCGATCCCAGGACCCTGGGATCATGACCCGAGCCGAAGGCAGAGGCTTTAACCCACTGAGCCACCCAGGCACCCCGCCTTTGCATTATTTTTTAATCTTCCTAGCAGAGCAATAAAAAAACTATCCCATTAATATTTTCACTTGTATCCTTAAATTACCAATTTGAAGCACAAACAATAAATGGTAAGCTATCATTAATTTATATTCCATTAATTTGGAATTTATAATGAAAAAAAAAGCCTTTGGTCAGAGCCAGATTCATCTAATTCAGGTCTCTGTCTCCGGCAAGAGTAGTAAGAGATATTTCATGGAGAATTGTTGGTTGAATCTCCTAATTTCAAACTAAAGTAGAGTCATGTGCTCAAATTCTCCATTATTTTTTAATTAATGTTAATTTTATCATGCAATAATTCCGTCTTCAACCAGTTTATGTATGTAGTCTCTATTCTCTTCTGGAAGTAATGAACTCCAAGTTTTCTGTCCTTCATATAAAATAGAGGTTTTTCTTTTAAATTCCTCTCTAACAAATTTTATGGGACATTCCCCTTTTTAATAGGATGATTATATGCTTTTAATAAGATTCATGATTTTGGAAACATATATTTTTTTACATTCAACCATCATTGTCCAACTGTAGATTCTTAGACTTTTTCTGCTCCTTTAGATCATTTATACCATACACTTGACTTTATCTAGCTTCTTGGGTTAAAACATGTAATTATGGTTTAGTACAAAGGATATCCATTGTTAGGAACTTTTTTTTAGCTTGTTTTGATTGTGGTTGCATATTGGGCTGCTGTCACCTGATTTCTCCAGCAGTGGTTTTCAAGGACTTCAAGTTTCTTGTTTGCTTCATTTTTTAAAATGAAAATCACATTTTTTTTATTAAAAATCCAACAAATACAAAATTCAAAAAATATTTTGTAAAAAATCACCTGAATATCTTCCTTGCAAAGATAATTATAGTCAACATTCCTCCGGATATTTTTTCTGTGCTTAAAAAATAAAAAAAAATAAATAAAATAAATAAAATAATAAATAAAATTAAAAAATAAAATAAATAATAAATAATAATAAATAATATTTCCATGTTGGAAAGAGGGGATGGGGCTGTTGACTCAGAGCCATGAGGGGATCTTTCTTGAAAGGAACATGGTTCCCTTACTCAAACATGACTCCTACAAAGGCAAATCAAATTTGTGAGGCAAGACAGAAAGGAATCAATGATTAGTCATTTCTCCTACCTTTTCCACCTCTCCATTGGAGAATCCCTGCTATGATGTTATTTCATAATCTCCTTTTTTCTCCTTAATGTTGTAAACATTTTTCTGTACTAATGATGATATATCAACTATTCATCCAAAGAAAGATGTCTACAACGTATTTAAGTAAAAAAACAAACTACAGAACAGAGTGTTCGACAGGTTGTCATTTGTGTTAGTGATACATTTATATTTACATAAAATCTCCTGAAAGACCATATATCTGTTAATAGGAGTTATCTCTGGAGCTTTTGGGTATTGGGGGCATGTTCACTCTTTAATTGTTTGAGAGTATAGAGAGTTCTGTGCAAGAAAAAGAGATTATTTTGGAAAAGATGAATATATATATGTATATAGAAGATCATTTTAATGGCCACTTAATACTGTATGGACCGACTATAATTTTTAAAATAATCTCCTTTTTCTTGACTTTTCGCTCTTTTTAATTTTTTTTTAGAGGGAGAGAGAGGCGGCAGGGGAGGGACAGAGAAAGAGGGAGAGAGAGAATCTTAAGCAGATTCCATGGCCAGCGCAAACTCAATGGAGGGCTCCATCTCAGGACTCCCAGATCATGACCTGGAGACCTTGACTTAAGCTGAAATCAAGAGTGACACTTAACCAGCTAAGCCACCCAGGCACACCTTGACTTTTCTCTTTTTAAAACATTGTTAATATTGCTGCTTTGAATATTAATGTATCTATCCCTTAATGCACTTGTTTGTCTTTAGAATTCCTAATAAGGAATAGGCATAGGGAATGTATCTAAAAATATTTGGAATCTACTGTCAGATTGATGTCTGAAAAATAGATTGTACTGATTTGTTTCCACTGACAAGCATGTCCATTTTCTCACAATTTCCTCAACACCGGATATTTTCAATTCCTTTCAACTTTGCAAATCTAATATGTGAAAAATGACATTTAAGTTTTCATTTCTTTGGTTACTAATGAGGGAAAATATCTAATCATCCGTTTACTGATTATATATAGTTCTTGTTTGGTGAATTGCTTGTTTAGGGTCTTTGCTTACCTTTCTATTGGAGTATACATCTTTTTATTACTTTGTTAGTGTTTCTCATATCTTAGGTATATTAATGACTGCCATATATTAGGCCAACATGAAACTTACGTGCAATCTGCCATTAGTCTGTGTTGGTGTTCTTTTGATTATAGAAATTTATAATGCTTATCTACTTACCTTTTTATCCTTTCCTTTATGATCGTTGGCATCCCTGACTCAAAATAATAAAGCAATTTACCTCTATTAATATCATTTCTGATATGAACTTAAATCTTTAATTCATCTGGAGTGTATCTAGGTATTCTTGCTTCTTTTTAAAATAACCATTATTTTGCAATATTTTTACCTTAATTTCTACATATTCAACAGAGTCCAAACGGGCATTATATTCATACTGAAATAAGCCATTTTGCATTTACTATTCTTATACGCGTAATGCTATTAAAAGTTATGTTTCTCATTTCTTTAACACTTCCTCTTCTTTCTGTTATCAGTTGTGAGTTCTATTAATTATTCACACAATCTGTAGCTTTTCTAAAATATGGAGGTATTAATTTATTCTGCTTTTAGGTACTTTAAGTGACTGTACAGATTGTCTAGTTATTTCAAAAGTGATTTAAAATGTAGCATAAACCACATCCTGGTTTGCCATAGCGCCTGACACACTGGCATGTTGCAAGCCCTTGATAAGGATTTTTGGAATGGCTAGACTGACAAACCAAACCGAATGTTTATATTCTAGCAAAGAAATGGCACTGCAATCTCACAAAGAATGTGATGTTTTCACTGTGATGTTCGCCATGAGGTTGTTAACCATTTACTTACCCACTTACTCGGGATATTGGTGAGCCAGTTACTCAACACCCTGGCCTTTCCAATCCCCATTTCTCATAAAATCGAGTCCCTTTTTACTAACCCCTTCCCAAGACCACTGGAAGACGAACAAGTGGAAGATTGTGAAAGTACTTAAAAAGAAAATAACCTTTCACATGAAAAATGCTGTCATATAAACAAATCACCACAGCCATGGATGGTCTGTTGCTGTTATAAAAACAAATAAAAGCACGATAGACCATCAGCATGTTTCCAACTGGCCAATAAAGGTTTGTGATGTTGATGCTGAAATAAAAATGAAGTCCCCACAGAAAAATTCATGAAGACAGGTATCACCTGTCCTGCCAGACCACAGCGAGGAGGAGATTGATTACAGGTTAGGTATTTCCTGTGGGCTCAGCTGTATCTATGATTATAAGCGGTGACTTTTCATTATTTAGAGTTGATGTGTGTTGATGACACAGTCCTGCACTCTGGGGCTTGCCTCCAAGGCCTTCCACATTATAGCCAAGCCATGATTCGAAGAACTGCATTATGTAATAACAACCTATCCCTCCTCTTTCTTCATAATATTTCACATTCTCAGTTTGGAGGCAGAAAGGAGGTTGCATTACTACATGGGAGCTAGAGTCATATGAGTTGTGCTGATTTTTCATTAGAAACGCTAATTTACAGGGGCGCCTGGGTGGCTCAGTGGGTTAAAGCCTCTTCCTTCAGCTCAGGTCATGATCCCAGGGTCCTGGGATTGAGTCCTGCATCAGGCTCTCTGCTCAGCGGGGGGCCTGCTTCCCCCTCTCTCTCTCTGCCAGCCTCTCTGCCTACTTGTGATCTGTCTGTCAAATGAATAAATAAAATCTTTAAAAAAAAAAAAAAGAAAGAAATGCTAATTTACAGAAGTCTGATTTGGGTAATTCCTACGTGGCTCAGTCTGTTGAGCGTCTACCTTCGGCTCTGGTCATGATCCCAGAGTCCTGGGATCGAGTCTCGTGTCATACTCCTTGCTCAGTGGGGAGCCTGTTTCTCTGCCTGCTGCTCCCCCTTCTTGTGCAAGCTTGCTCTCTATCTCTGACAGATAAATAAATAAAATCTTAAAAAAAATAAAAGTCTGATTTGGTAACTTTAAGGTATATTGCTTCAGTGATAAAATTAGCACCAGAGTTCAGGTTTATCAACAAGTGTTTATTCAGAAACTACGTGACTACAACCGTGGTGAATGCAAGACCCGCTTGTGTTTCCTGAAGAAGCTGACACAGTCTGGTTTGGGGAAAGTGATGGCTTGAACTCCAGTGTTAACGAGATCCAGTATACCTCCATGTGTAAATCAATACACCTAGGGAACCACATGCTTAGACCCAGATTTAGGGACCCCAGACTCACTCACATCCTCAAATGATACAGGAGTTTGGGATTCTTGGATTCTTTCTTGGGGGAAGGATGAAAGCTGTTTCTCGGTAGGCATGCTATCAGAATTGGGAGCAGTGTAATTCTTTGTGGCACAACCATGGCAGCAGGAAAGAGAAATTTCATTCAGCAAGAAAACTACAGAGTCTTCACACTTTTCCAATGCCTCCTTTGGGATGAGTGAGTGCATTTCCAAATGCCCCCGTGAGAGTAGATCCAACCCCCGGTTGGAACTACAGTCCAGAACCACTGGACTGTGAGATAGTGCAGGAATGTACTTCGTCTCATTAGCCCATTTTCACTGTGATGACCCACAGGGACTCACAGAAAGCAAAATCCATTTGGTTTAGATCATCTGTGCTGTGGCTGTGATCATCTACGCTTTTATGACTTTCAAGGCAGATCATTCCACTTTTAACGTAACTCCCTATTCTAAGGGGCCCCTGAGTGGCTCAGTTGGTTAAGCACTGACTCTTAATTTCTGCTCAGCTCATGATCCAAGGGTCATGAGATCAAGCCCAAGTCTGGCTCTGTGCTCAGCAGGGAGTCTGCTTGAGATTATCTCCCTCTGCACCATCCCAAGCTCTCTCTCAAATAAATAAATAAAATCTTAAAAAAAAAAATTCTTAAAATACTTGAATTGAATTCTTACATACCATAACCAAACCTCATGAAAATCACAAAGAATAAAAAGTTCACAAGGACCAAGAGACAGGAGAGGAGACAACATTGCATATAAAGTGTAAGCTTAGTCATTGACTCCCCACTCAAAACCCATCAATAGCCTCCAATCAGACTTAAAGTCTACTGTTCTGGCCATGGCTACAAGATCCCACACAAACACTCACTACCACTAGTCTCTGACATCTCTTCTGCCAACAACACTGACCTCCTTGCTGTTCCTTACACAAGCCTACGTAGGCCTCCTACTTCAGAAGCTTTACATCTGAATGTCTCTGTGCTTGGAGTCCACTTCCCCTAAATAATCTGCATCTCTCCTTCCCTAACTTTCTTCAGGTTTCTCTTCAAATGTACCTCATGGGAAGGATCCCTGCACATTCCGTATAAAAATAACACTCTCGTCACTCTCTCTCTCACACCCTAATTTACTTCTCTCCATAGCATTTAGTGTCATTAGACATTTTATGTCTTTATTATCTGTCTCCTCATCTAAAACATAAGCTGTGAGAGAGCAGGGGCAAGATGATGTTTATTAATTGTCCATTGGTGGCTCACAGACTGTCAACATGTATTTTTTTTTCAAAAATAGAAAACAGTCTATGAGAGGTAAGTGACTAAATAGAGAAGAGAAAGTGGAAACCTAGTGCATGGCCTTGAAAAGTCTCCAAAGTTGGAGGCACCAGATACCACAGGAGAAGGGGGTGTTGGTAGATTTGAAGACGAAGGCAGTGGATCAGCTGACATTCCTGGAATAAGAGAAATTAGATCCCTACTCCCCCCTCCAACTTCATTTGAACATATGATTAGTTTTTTTCAAGACTGGAGAAAAACAAGTTTAGTCTTTGGAGAAATTGAACAGGGATTCAGGTTGAGAGGAGGCCAGGTGGTCAGGGATGAGGCATCATATTTAAAATAGGAGATGTAAGCAAAAACCTACATTGTGCGTTGTGAGAAACTCCTGTTCCCCCACCCTATACACACACAGATTTCAGAGTCTGCTTTTTGGTAGATCATTCTTAAATATGAACATATGGCCAAATATATTTAAAGAAAGCTCCAGCATGACAGACAGAGACCAAAGCAAAGATAAAAAGACATTCAGAGAGAATAGATAATTCAGGAAAGAGAAAAAATATGAAAAAAAAATGTTCAGTATCCTTAAAAAAAGTATCCTTAAAAAATATTTGAAAAGGGTATATTTAGAGAACAAAGAGTGTGTTATGAGTGAAAAATGATTGAAGAAATAAAAATTCAATAGAAGGGTTGTGTGTAAGAATATAGATTTATAAAAGATAAAGGGATGGGAAATATGAAAAGCATAGAAGAAATTTAGAAGATCAATCTAAACAGTGCAATACCCAGGTAACAGGACTTCCAGAAATAACACAGAAGGGAGAAGAAAGTTTCCTAATACAGAGATACATGAATTTCTGTTTTGAAGAGGTCCCTCAAATTCCCTTCACAGCAAATGAAAAATGACCCATATCAAAACAGGCCATCATGAAATATCAGAATGGGCATAAAAGCTTCCAGAGAGAGAGATTAAAAATAAGAAGCTTGTATTGAGGGGCACCTGGGTGGCTCAGTGGGTTAAGCCTCTGCCTTCGGCTCAGGTCATGATCTCAGGGTCCTGGGATCGAGCCCCACATCGGGCTCTCTGCTCAGCGGGGAGCCTGCTTCCCCCTCTCTCTCTGCCTGCCTCTCTGCCTACTTGTGATCTCTCTCTGTCAAATAAATAAATAAAATCTAAAAAAAAAAAAAAGAAGCTTGTATTGAAAGTATTAAGAATCAAAATAGCAACAGATTTCTCAACAACAATACTAGTGGCTAGAAGGTAGCTAGAAAAAAACTTCAAAATGCTGAGGGACAATGTTCCAACCTAGAATTCTAAACTCAAGTAAATGTTCAGTCAAGTGTAAAGATAAAGAATTCTCACATGAAAGCTATAATCGTAGGATCAGTTTATTCCTGAGGACAGAAGTTATTTCTCTCTTATATAAAAGCACAGGGTTATGAATGAAAGCCTTGTTTCATGATGCCCTCTGGGACCTAGACTCCTTACAACTTCTTGCCCCATCATCCCTAGAACCCCATGGTTCAGGGTGGTACCCACTTTCTAGGTATGAAAAAGGGTACACTCCAGATCTCTCATGGAAGGTCCCCATGCTTTTGTTCCTAGTTTATTCTCTAGGATTTAGTCACAGTATTCCCACATAACTGCTCAAGAGGCTGGAAAATGTAATCTTCATTCTGGGCAGCTAGTCACAGGCTCAGCTAAATACTCCATCACTCTGAGAGAAGAGAAGTTGATAGCAACCAACAGCTTCTGCCTTGTAAGGGCTCAAACAGTAAACCTTGCTTGCATCTTTGTTGGATAGCTACTGGAATATATATATATATATATATATATATATATATATACACACACACACACACACACACACACACACACACATACATACATGTATACACACACACACACATATATATATGCTTGCCACTGAAACAGGGAACTAAATCAAAAACAAGGAAGATGTGGGATCCACATCCACAACAAGGAGCTACAAGGGAAGGGAGAAATTCCAGGATAATGGTGAAGGGAATTCCAAGAGCATCTCGGTAGTACTCCCAATAGGAGACCCATTTAGATTGGAGCAAAGTAGCAGAGAGTGAAAGGGACGTGACCCAAAGTAAAAAAAGGAATTGATAAATTACCCGATATGTTTGAGATTATATTTACATCAGTCTTATAGATAGATAAGGCCGAGAATTTGAGTACAGTAATAATAGGTACCTAGAAAACAGAGAAGCTGAAAAAACAAGCCCAAAACATGGTATGTGTTATCTCTGTGGCAACTAAAATGTGTAATAAGGCGAATGTAATCACAGCACATCATATGGCTCAATGGAGACCAAAATGGAAAAAAAGAGATGCTAAATGTAAGTCTCCTAGCAGATAAGGAGAAGTGCATGTGTGTGTGTGCGTGTGTGTGTGTGTAAAATTTAAAAAAAGCAGCCATCTTATTATCTCCTGTACTTAGAAGCCAATGGATACAACCTAATTCTGAAATATAAGGAAAGAGAGAAAAATAGCACCACCAGCATGTTATTTAATAATGCCAGAACTAAAGAGTTCAAGGATTACCTCAGAGCAGAGATTTGGGTGGAAAGGAGATAGTGCAGGTGGCTGCTGTTTCCACCATCATTCTGGAAATCCTACTTGACTTTTCAGATTATGTGCCTATAGTACTTTGATTTAAAATAAATAGAAGGATGTGTAAACCTGGCGATTCACAGACCTGTACCCCTGGGGATAAAAATGCATTATATGTTTATTTAAAAAATTTAAAAAATAATTAAAAAAAAAGAAATAGAAGGGTTGGCTAAGAAAGACAAGGTGAATCCCAAGTATCTTCTATGAATGTGGAGATATTTTTTCCCTATCTCTTCCTATAACAGCAGAAGTAGTTAAGTTTCCCAGGGGTTCATTCCTTTGTCTCAAAATTAGAAGTCCACTGGTAGAATTATTATTGTTATTGCCCAACTAACATGATTTGAGCATATACCATGTGCTGGAATTACTTAGTATAATCCTCAAAATGGTGAGCGAATGAGGCAAAGTTATTGTCCCTGCTGTGCAGGTGAGGACACCAGAGCTTGGAGTCGCTTATATAATTTAGCCAGGATAGCATGGCAAATTAAAAAATATATATATTACTAGAGCAATGTGGTTCAAAAGGGCAGCTCATGTATCAACTTATATTACGGAGGTGGGTTTTTCACTCTGACTTGTATGATTTAACCTTTAAAACCTCCAGTAAACTTGGGGCAAATGCAATTTAAAAATTTGTAGCACCTTCAATCTACATCTGATCGGATGCACAAAGAGTTTCCCACAGAGATCCCTGCCAGCAGACCTCTGGCCTGAACTGTGGCATCCTAGGTTTTGTTCTTGGCTCTTAAGTATGCCAAGAACACTAAATTATATGAAATGATGTCAGTGCTTTCATAATATAAATATTGCCCCAAGGCTTTGGGGCTACATCAATAAAAGTTCAATTTATAAGGGCTTTAGTGAAAAGCCAAATTATGCAATTATGACCTCTCTGTCATACGTAATGAAGATACACATCTAAGAGGTTAAAGGAGCAGGGAGGACAGCAGAATGAAAGAAGAAAAGACTGGCCAATTTGCTTTTTCAGCCTTCACCTTTTTATAGCCGGTGTTGAGAAGCTTCTAAGCCCATTTCCTTATGACCAAGTTCTCTACACAGAATCACAAAGAGGGAAAGGTTTCTTTTTCTTTATGCCTTTTCATTTCTCTTTTTGGAAGCTTTTGGATGTCCTCAATTTTTCTGACCCCCTTTTCTCTCCCAAAAGACACTTTTCCAGTATTTCTCCTAGATTGTTACAAAGTTATGGGGGGAAAAAAAACCTTGGAAAATTCCTGGCTTTGGTGTAACATGCCAGCAGCACTTTCCTGGGGACTCTATGGGCCAAGAGCTCCTTACCCACCCCCATAACAGTAGTGACATATCTTCAGAGAATAGACTCATTTGACCTTGGATGGAGAAGAGAGGGGGAACACATAAACAGAAACAGAAAGCTTGAGAGAAGCATTTTATTATTGAAACATAGACCTAGCTCCAGTGTTAGATGAGCGGATGGATTTGGTGCCATTAAATTAAAATGGTGAATACCAAGAAAGGGGAAGGCTTTGTGTGAAGAGGTGAGAAGTTGAATTTTGAGGCAGTAGAGTTAAGAATCTATGGAACATCCACATGGAGATGTCTAAAAGACCATTGTTCTGTTCAGGGCAATTCAGGAACAGAATCCAGGAGATGCCACTGATCCAAACTAGGGGGACAGTACTGAGAACAGCTGCGGGGTTATTTAGGGCGTAGTACCATTGTCTGGACCAAAAAGACCATTTTTCCAGACATCAAGGGATGGACAGAAATAGCTCAATCCTCTGTTATAGTTTCACTGCCTCCTTCTACCCTTTGGAGCTGTCCCTTCTAATTATCCTCATCTGTTTCTGCTTTAATTGCCTTTCTTACTCACTGTTTACCCACCTCCCCCCCCCCCGCTGGAACTTGCAGATACCACGCTGCCACCCCCAATGCTTGCGCCCACAGAAGGCTGCTGATTGGACAAGACCCTTCCCTATTGAGTCCAGGTGATCAGTACCTGGACTCAATACTGCTTGTCTGCCCAGTGTCCCTAGCAGACACCACCCGTCAGCTGCCACTACATCCACCTCTCTCCTTTGTCCTTGCCCAGGCTTAGGCTCTCCAATACAGAGCCAAGGATTTGTATTTTCTCTTGAGATCTTTTTTTCCTCTCATTTTCTAAACATCCCTACACAACATTTCCCATTTCGGCCCCTCCTTGGTTACCAGTCATTATCTGGGGCTTCCAACTTCCAAGCCAAGACCACAAATTTAACGAACTGGAATTATGGGAGTGGAGCAGAAAAGACACAGGCTGTGAGATCAGAAAAACATGATTTCAAATCTCTGTGCAAATTATGTGACTGCAAATTACCTGCGATAGTACCTGCAAATCACGTTACATGGGCATGCTACCTGATTTCTCTGGGCTCCTGTTTCCACAGTTGTAAAATGGTGAAAATAATATCTACCTGGCAGGACTGTTTTAGTCTACCTACTTCACATAAAATTTGGTATGTGGTAGTTGGTCAATACATATTTTTTTTTCCTAAAGATTTTATTTATTTATTTGACAGACAGAGTTCACAAGTAGGCAGAGAGGCAGGCTGAGAGAAAGGGGGAAGCAGGCTCCCCGTTGAGCAAAGAGCCTGATGCAGGGCTCAATCCCAGGGCCCTGAGATCATGACCTGAGCCAAAGGCAGAGGCTTTAACTCACTGAACCACCCGGGTGCCCCGATACATAATTTTTGATAAATATTTATTTCTATTATTGGACCTTTCTCTACTTCATGCATTTTCTCTAGAAGACCTTAAGTTTGCTGAGAGCCAACTGTGTGTTTTACTTATGTTTTGTCTCTCTCACAATGCCTAGCATTGCATCAGTCCTTCATATGCCCTCAATATATTCTTCTTGAATACATGGATAAATTACTTGACAATTTTTTTTCACTTGACAATTTTTGAGGGGAGGAATCCATTATTTTTATTTTAAGCAAACCAGAGTATACCACAGCGTACAATGCAAATGATTATCTTCAAAATAGTCAGAGCTAACACTTCCTGAGGGCTCAACTTATGCTAGGCTTCCTGTGAGTACTTTACTTGAATAAACTCATTCCATCCTCATAACAGACCCATGGAAAGGGTACTATTAATACCCCCACGTGGGGTATTAACTGACGTGGCTCAGTCAGTTAAGCATCTGCCTTTGGCTCAGGTCATGACCCTGGAGTCCCAGGACAGAGCCCAGCATTGTCTCCCTGCTCAGCAGAGAGACTGCTCCTTCCTTGCCCCTCACCCGACTTGTGCTCACTCTCTCTCTCAAATAAATAAAATCTTTTAAAAAAATTACCTCCACTTAACAGATAAAGTAATTGAGGCAGAGGAAGCATTGGCTGCTTGTTCAAGGTCACCAAGCTAATAAGTGGTGTCATAGGGATTGAAGATCAGACCATTTGAATTCAAGAATCTATATTCCTAACTTCTATGTTACACATATGGGAAATCTGGAAAAAAAAAAAATTCTGCTTCTGTCTGAGCTCTTCAGGTTTTGCTCCTAACTGTTGGTATTCACTCTTGGCTGTGGTTAGGTCTATTTTGATGAAAAAGTTGGAGAAGCTGTACTACAGAAATCTTAGCACAAACATCCAAGATCAAGGATGATCCTATTAGCAGACCCCAATTTCTAACATTCAAAATAAATTCAGGAAATTTGCTCAAAACAAAACCAAAAGATTTACTTCAAAAAAAGAAAGCCACACTGATTTTTTGAAAGACTATCATAGTCGTTGTTCTCAAGGTCTAACTGAAAAGTTGTTTACAAGCATACACTGGTGACTTGCTCATATCATTATCCATTTTCAGATTTGATTTATCCATCTTCATATGCAAATATATCCACCTTCCTGTTTTTTTGCATGCTGATGAGTGCACCTGGAATTGTGACACAGGAGATTAAACAGGTAGGTGCTACAGTGGGTGGTGAAGAGGGTGTGCAAAGAGATAAACAGAAAATGAGGTTTAACATATGCCTTGCCACCCTTTCTCTTTGCAGCTCATTTCCTACAGGGAAGTTTCCTCAGGGGAAACTGCAAACAGGCCCCTCCCCCAGCTCCTCCACACCCCAAATGCTCTTATAGTCTGTCCGTGTTTAGCAAGTTTGGGGAGAAGTCTAAGTAGTCTGCTCAAGTACTTCATGAATTCTTTGAGGAATAGCTACAGTTTGTGTTTCTTCTCAAACATTTTTCTTAATATTCATCTCTTGCTTTGCTGAAGTTTTGCTTTTTGTTTTTGTTTGTCTTCATATTTCGTAATTAAGTAAGGAAAAGGCCGTGGATGGGAACTGAGCAGAAATTTCAAACTCTATCCAGTATAGAACTTGGCGTTTTCACTATCCAAAGTCAATCTTTGGACATCACCAGCAGTAAAGATCAATTACCAGATCCGCATGGGCTAAGCCATAGGTGGCAAGGGTGGGAGAACTGAAGCTTATCTAGAGGCAAGGCCAAGACGAAAAGTAAATTGGTATTAGAGTGAAAAGAGCAACAGACAGAAAGTGAGAAATACTGAACATTACCCCTCACTATTAGCTAAAATATGACCTTGGAAAATTCACTTCCTCTCTCGACCTTGAGAGCCCTATTTGTAAAACAGTACTAATAATAAATAACAGTAATAGCAAACATTTAGTGGGAACTCACTGGAGATGTCAGGCACTATTCCATTCTCAAATATGTTAGCTCATTTAATCTTTATAGTAGCACCACGAGATTGATACTAATAATATCTTCATTTTGCAGATGAGACAACTAAGTGACAAAGGGGTTGAGTAACTTGTTCCAGGTCTCCAAGCTTATAAGTCAGGGTTCTCTCCCAGGCAGTGTCAAGTCCAGGGGCCATGTTACACTTGCACATCTAAGGCCCTTTTCAATTCTAAAATTCTGTTTTACTCAAAAGTGTCCTTCCCACCACCACTGCCAAAATCAACTGCAAACTCAGATACCTATAATAGTTTCTAAGGCATGTTTTATAGACTTTAAAAAGAGTTTGGAATCAAATAATCCAAGAGTTTACTAAGGTTGTCCAGATTTGTGTTTCATTAAAAATTTTCTAGTTTGCATATATGATCTATTTCCTCTGGGTGGAGTTCATCAGTTTCACATAGTTGTAATAGGCCAACTTTTATTATAATATTATAATCCAGAAGTGAGAAAACTCAAAAGTACTTTTAACAGATGCTAAAAAAAAGTTTAAATATTCACATACTTTCATTTATGAGATAGAGTAATAATAACTAACATCTGTTAGAAACCCTAAATTAATCCGGACACTGTTTAGAGCATCTTATATATGATGTCTCATTTCCTCCTCACTCACTCATAAAATGACCGTCTTGGGAGGTATTATCCCATTCCTCAGAGGGGTCAAATAACTCTCCCCCAGTCACATAGCTTAGCAAAAACCTTGGGGTTTGAGTTCAGTTATAGTCTTGCTCCAAAGCCCTCTTACTTAACTTCTGTATGTGGAAGGAAAGTGAAATCATGAAAGATGGATTTTTGGAGGAAGGTAAACACTGGAGTCTGGGAGTACTGTATTAAGTACTTTAAAACCTGCTCAAACTTTTAGAACGGCAAAATTAAGACATGAACAAAAACCAGGCCATAATAACTACTGATCTTTGCCAATTTAAGCATATCATTAGCATTAAAATTAATTTTCCATTATCTATGTCATCTAGGATTTGGAAGAGCCCAAGGAATTCTACTTCTCAGAAGAAACTCAGACCTCATTTTTAGTTAGTACTTTCAGCCTTTTCCCTGACCAGACATTTTACAGAACAGCCTAGTTATTACAGTTTGTAAAATGGAATGCTATGGAATTTTGTGAGCTCTTTTTTCCTCTTTGATTTATGCTGCAGTATAAGGTAAACTCGAAGTGAATAAAACGTGTTTGGAGAAAGAAATGTTGGGGGAGACACATGCCTGGATGTGCCTGGATATTATTTCAGATGAATAATCAATATCTTGTTAATTTAACTGTTTGCCAAATTTCCCCTAAAATCTGTAACATCTAAAGTACTATATTAAGCATTTTGTATTTTCAATCTTATGCTTTATAATGTGGATAGCTGAGTAAGTCTGAAGGCCATTTACAAAGCACCCGGGACACACTGGCTAATAGATAAACCAAGCACATAGTAGGAAGTACAAGAAATGCAAGATAGGGTATCCTTTTCTTTATCTAAGAAACCACAAGGCTTTTTGTTTTGTTTTGTTTTGAAATATTTCATATTACCCATCCTGGAAGCATTGTTTCGTGATCGCTACAGCAAAAACGGTCAGGGTATTCCCTGCAGAAATGTAAATATGCCTTGCTGGAGACGGCTGGGTGTCTTCTTTATAGGCATGGAGCAATGGGAAAGGATCTGTTGTTTTTTTTATTTCTTTTCAATCTGATGCTTTTATCAAATTCTTGCTATAAACATATGATGCGCTGTAGCAAATTAACATTTAAACACTGGGTTTATATACTTTTTTGTTTGTTTTATAGCCACAAAGAAAACCCACCTTTTCTTAGCATTTAGTGTCACGAATCACAGACCTGTTATTTCCTCCTTCCCAGCTACATTTTACAATTTTCAGACAAATAGCACTGTCTACAGAAAAGCAGTAATTTCATTTCTGCTGTTATGTTCTTTGTTCAGTCTCTACTTGATTTCCCAGAACCAAATGACTACAAGGGACACTGAGAGATCATCTGGACCAACCAGCCCATGAAGGCATTTTACCACATGCACTTCTTGGGTAGTTAAGAGATCCTCTCTCTAGCTGACATATGGCTCTCCTCCGCTAAGATAACTACGCATTTACATTCATCAACCAGCAAGGACTGATTTTTTGTTTCACATCCAGAACTTTTATAGACTTTATAAGAATCATTACAACGATGACAGAAAAAAAAAAAAAAAAACACTATCTCACATTTTTCTTGGCTAGAAAACCGTACCTACTGTGTAGGGTTGGCGTATGTCACGCTGATGTCCACCGGAAGCAGTTAAGTACCCTGAACTCAGTCTGCAGATGAAGAAAAAACTGGAGAGAGGTGAAGTGGCATCATTGGATTATTCTGCGCCAAAGTCATGGACTGGTTAAGTGACAAAGTCGTGGGCTTTGGTCTTCAGACCTTAAGTGTTTTTCTTCTTCTAATCTCCTGTCATTGTTGCTGGATTCCCTGCTTCTGAATACCTCATACTTGTGACAGAGTATACATATTATACAGTTCTTCCACACACATTCTTATTTTAAGTAGATATTCTTATCTTCACTTCTCTGGGAGGAAACTCTGCCAGAGAAGAAGTGATGTGTCTGTGGGCATTTGGCTGGGGAGGCAGGCCAGGTCTTAGATAACTCTTTTTGGATCCTGAAGTTAGATCTATGGCACACAGCACTCACCAGAGTTTACAATCTTGCTTAGGAACCCACATAAATACACAGGAAACAAAGAAACATGGAAGTTGAAAACTCTGCACTATGACTTACAAGCACAATGGGAGGTCTGAGTTCATAAGCTAACACGATTTTCCAGTTCGCATACTACTGCCATTCTTAGCAGCTTTCTTGTCATTTAAGGAGCTCCGGGTTGTTAAATCTTTCCATCTCCCTATACCATTTTAGCAGATTTGCTTGCTTTCCCTTGAACTTTATTTGACTTGTCTATTAAATATTTCCAAGTACAAGTATTACATTCCTTTCATCTTGAAACATGGCTGTCTTCTTCATAAACGTCCAGATTTGCCTAGAACTATTTCTCTTTTTGTTAACTTTAGGGACAGATTGCTTATTATTACACTGGGTTTACGTGTTCATACAGATTGTTAAATACCTTCCGTGTTATTCCCCAGCTTATGTGGCTATGCAGAGTTCTCAGTGACTCAACTTGAGCTGCGTGCCAAATGCTGGAGCTTTGAGCAATCCTCCTCTTTAACAGGGTGTCCTATGTCGAGCGTTTGCCTTCCACTGAAAAACATATCTGTGGCGGCCACTCATAGCTTGGCTTATTGTTATTTCCCCAGAGTTTTAGCCTAGCAGAAGGCCTTGTTCATCCTGTAAGGCTCCTTTGTGTTATTCCCAATGGTAATGTCAAGGCCAGTGAAGAAGTAGCTTGAACAGCATAAAAGCCCTGGGACCATGCTGCTTGGACTCCATGTGCAGCATTGCCAAAGCTGTGTGAACGTTACTTAACTACTTCTTCCTCAGTTTCCGTGCCTGCAAAATGGGGATAATAATTATAGCCACCTCCTAAGATTACTGTGAGGAATAAAGGAATCAATGACCATAGAGTGTCTGAACACATAAGTGCTCAATAGATGTCATGTACTAGTATCCCATTTTGAGTTAATCAGCAGAATATGGTTGGTGTCATATAGAGAAGGTGATATATTGTGTTTTAGTTACTTCATTGAACCCTTATAAGAACCTGAAAGACCAGTGTCATTATTTTCATTTATGATGAAGAAATTGAATCACAGAGAATAATCAATTTGTTCCAGTTAATATGGCTAGAAAATGGTAGAGAAAGAAGGTTCCTGTATGCCAAGTAATAATTGCAATAGCTGGTATTTTATTATTGTTTATGAGATGCCAGCCACTGAGCTCTTCTGTCCCTCATAAAAACTTCTAAAATAAACATTATTTAATGATACTCTTTTTTACAGATCAGAAAACCAAAGCTTAATGAGTTCAAGTCACTTGAAAATTAAGTGAAACTGATACTGATTCAAACTACAATTTTTCTGAGAAGAGTATCTCAAAATTAGAATGTGAAAATTGAGCAAATTGATGCTATTTTTGGCAAATAACTAATATTAAATAGAACAAAATAAGATGGCAAAAAAAAAAAAAAAGAGAGAGAGAGAAAACTCTCTAGTGGAGGGTTAAGTGCAAAACTAAGGGTCCCTTAAATAGGTTACCCACAATCTAATACGTTTCTAAACGGAGTCTAAAAGAATCAAGTTCTTTCTCTTCCAGATTACTCCATAAGCTGTATTTCATCAACTCTAAGGCATTTTTTTATATTTACACATTTCAAATTAGGATTCTTATTGAAATTATAATTGGGCAAGCATTCTTTTCTTTGGTGATCCATAAGATAATAGTGCTGTTTACAGGTGATGACTGCTTAGGATCCCACAGAGCGGGGCATTTTGTCTGTTTTGTTCTTTCTCATGTGATCTCATTATTACAGACTTCAGGATTGTTTTTTATTTACTAGCAAGTAAGCTCCTTATATGAACTTAAGGAATGAGAACTCTCACAAAAACACTTTTTCATTCACAATGCTTTCTATTTCATTGATAGTTATAATAAGACATAAGCTGAAACTTCACGGAGGGAAATAGGTGAAGGGTTTGCCCTGGACAGATTAAGGCTGGTTCTGTACAAGAAAATGGTAACCAAATAAGAAAGTCAGCATTCTGGTTGAATATTTCTTTTTTTCAAAGATTTCTTTTGGCTTCACAGAGTCACAATTCAAACACTTTCAAGCTCTTATTTTTGATAGACATGAATTACTCTCAAAATTACCTTACTATATTCTTTGCTTAAAAACCTTTGTGACCCTGGTATCCCTCCAATGCTCACCCTAAGTCTGATTTTTTGTTTTTATTGACCCCTTGCAGGGGAGAGTTTTAAGGACTTCTAACTCCTTTGCTAGAAATAAATTTTGTGGGACTCCACCCTCTCCAGAAGAATATTCTTTCATTATAAATTTCTACCAATATTTTGTTGTATCATCCTCACTAGGATGACATGCATTCTCATTCCAGCTTTTCCCCCTCTTCTCTAGCATATTCCACTGCAGCATAAATGAATGATGTAAAGCATTCTCTATTCTAAAAACCAACCACGGTCTCTTTTGTCATTGTTTCCTCACATATTATTTGTGTGATTTGAACTGCATTCCTCTCCGCCATTTTAGCACTCAAAAAATTGATTTTCAAACTCAGCATGTACATCACAAAGAATGAACCCTAATATAAACTGTAGACTTTAGTCAATAATGATGTATTAGTATCAGTTCATCAAATTTCACAAACATACCACACTAATACAAGATGTAAGTAATTAGGGAAACTCTGTGCTCTGTGTGTGTAGGAACTCCTTGTTCTTTCTGATCAATTTTTCTGTGAACTTAAAAATGCTCTGAAAAAAATTCTATTAATTAAAAAACAAAAACCTGGGGCACCTGGGTGGCTCAGTCTGTTGATCCTCCAACTGTTTGCTTCAGCTCAAGTCATGATCTCAGGGAGCCCAGCTCAGGCTCTGAGCTGAGCTAAGAGGGGAGTATGCTTGGAATGCTCTCCCTCTGCCCCTTCCCCGACTCTCACATGCAGTCTCTCTCTCAAATTAAAAAAAAAAAAGCTCAATTTCCCCCATTTAAGAAAGCAATGTGCTCCATGGCTTTATGGTCTTTAAATTCAGTTCCCCTTAGTGACCTTCCAGGAGCAGCCTCTGATCCCAAAATGACCACAAAAGACTGAAAGAAGGAAACAATGCCTCAGATTTAAAGTGCAGTGTGCTCCCTCTCCTCACTGAGTCAGTTCCCTTAATGCTTATGTAGCACCTTCTGTTTCTAGATTGCCTCACAATAGCTCAATAGCTGAGCTCACAGGACTTCTGTGAGGTAGGTGATCAGCAAATCCCTCAGTTAGCAGTTCCATTTGAATAGCATGATGCCCAAAATAGCTAGACGTACCCAAGGTAGCAGTGAGTCAGGGAGTGAAAGGGTTGGGGGTGAACTCGAGAACATCTGAATGGCTTTTTCCTTTGTGTTGCTTCTTACTGGATCAGCACCTATCAGTGTCCTCAAGGTCACGCAGGAATAGGTGTTTGCTGTTCCCACCGCAGGCCTCAATCATTGCTTAGTTTTCATAGGCACAGCATCAGTACTGCACCATGAAGCTAGTGGGGTATGCAGGGGTTCTCTTCCATAACTCTAGAATTTCAATTCTACATGTGTGGGTACTTTAGAGTTTAGAATTCTACAGCGTTTTTGAATGAAAAAGTGTATGTAAAAAGAAAAAAAAAAGATGTGGTGGTGCAAGGCATTTGGTGCTTTTTTACCCTGGAAACCACTTACTCATTTTGGAAAAAATCAGATATTGAGAGGAAGGAGGTACAAATATGTAATTTTTGCCTTTATTACATTTGGAGTATACTTGTTTTAATTTCTTCCAGAGTTAGTGAAGCAGAGGAAAGTAAAAGATACCAGTTTTTGGATCATGGGTATAAATCCAACAGACAATCATCCTTACCTGCTTAATGATCTTTTCAGGGGAATAGGGAATGAATGAGTGCATGGTGGCATGAATAAAGGGAACATTAAATGTGAAGTGAATTAATCAGCAAGAAAAGTTGCAGAAAAGTCTACACTGAAGGCTGCCAAAGGAAGTGTTTACAGTTGAAATAAAGCCAGGAGGAGACAAGAGTTATTCAAAAAAATCTTTCTTCTGGGAAGTGAACAGGAAAGTTCACATGTGATCATGTTATGTGAAATGATACTGGCTTTACATTCTTCCAAAGAACAGTTCTTCATTAAACACCTACTATGTACATGCCTGTATCTGAGTATTACAGCGAACAGAAACATAAATTCCCCATGAAACTCAGGAAAGTTTTGTTTAGTAAGATAAAACTTTTCTATATATCATAATAAAAATTGTAATCAAAGAGCACATTTATTATAGTATTAAAATTCAGTACTGACTTGTTTTGTGATTAGTGATGGCAATTCAACTATAAGATGCTTAGAGGATAAAAAACTTTTTGGTTTCTTCTTTCTTAATTGAATGCCTATCACAATATTACAGCTACCCAAACCTTTAAAAAACAGTATAATCAGCAACTAAAATCTGAAGAACCCACAATTACTGGAAAGTCCTATGTTACTTAGTGATTAGTTTCAAAAAGTGAAATAAAACAACTGAGGGACCTCTTGATACACAATATTGTATATTTTATTTATGCAATGAGATCTGGATTATTTTATTTTTAGTTTCAAAATTATTTCTGCTAAAAGTGACAAATCTATAAATCTTGGAATTTGATGTTACAATTTTTTCCTTACATGAATGGAAAAAAAACCAAGTGCTTTATAATGAACACAGCAACATAATTTGGAAATTGGGGTGGGGCGGGGAGGACAGTAAGGGAAAAAAAATGCCTGTGCTACTTCTATGTCACAAAATAGTTAAGACTAATGATATATTACTTTTCTTTCTTTCTTTTTTTTTTTTTAATATTTTACTTATTTATTTGACAGAGAGAGGGAGAGAGATTGCAATTAGGCAGAGAGGCAGGCAGAGAGAGGGAAGCAGGCTCCCTGCTGAGCAGAGAGCCCGATGTGGGACTCAATCCCAGGACACTGAGATCGTGACCTGAGCCAAAGGCAGAGGCTTAACCCACTGAGCCACCCAGGTGCCCGATATATTACTTTTCAACTGAAAGCTAAAATAGCGTTAAATCAATAACTCTATCATCATCAGTTTCTAATCTAGAGGACTATTTTAATTAATTAGGGAAAAACATTTTTGCAATATAAGAACCTTTTTAAAAATTTTTTTTAGAGAAAGAGAGAGAAAAGCGGGTAAGGACTAGGGGAGAGAGAGAATCTTGAATCTCAGACTCCATGCCCAGCGTGGAGCCCAGCAGGGGGTCCCAATCTCCCAAACCTAAGATCACGACCTGAGCCGAAACTAAGTGTCGGGACATTTAACTGACTGAGCCATCCAAGCGCCCCTGAAATAAGACCTGTCTATTCACAAGTTTTTAAATAAAAATGGAGAAATAAATTACTGAACATAAGTGACTAAAAAAGGAAATGTTGAAAAAAATTGTTCTTTCTCATGATAGAAATCTTTTTTTCCTTTAATTTCTCCATTACTAAAGCACTTTTTTAAAAAAGAATCTCTTTTAGAGTCCCAGTACTCTGAAAGCTAGAGCAAACCAGATGCTCGAAAGCCTTTCAGTTCTGTTTATTTTGGACTGTACATGATGTGTGTGATATCTTTTTTTTTTTTCTTTTCTAATCTGAAACAAAAAGTACCGGAGATCCTTTTGTTATCAGTATGCATCAGAATATGAAGAAAGGTTAGACATAAAATATTTCTTGGAAGAAGAATAAACAAGTTATGCCAGTTGTAACAGGCCAAAGAATTTAGGACTGTAATATTTGTATGCTATTAGTAAATTGGGGAGAGCATGGCAGGAGAACCCATAACCAAAATGTCTGCAATACAATAAAATAGGGAGAGGAAGATATTTAAAGAAATGTCACATTTTCAGTGCATCTCACTGTTTTCAACAAACCTGGGAGCTTTGTGCCCAAGCCAGTTGGCATTCTATCCAACTGTGTGGATTTCTGTGGCACTTCTTAATTTGATTAAGCATTACATTTGTTCCTTACAGCAAGAAATTCTCTCGTCTGCTGTTAAATCGGCTGTTTTCATCCAACTCTCTAAAGGAGAAAAACTGTATCAAAACAAAGGTCCACTTTGTTCAATAAAGAATTAAACCCACTCTCACCATCATTAACATGGAAAAAAATTCAACCTGACCTTTCCCTGTTCCTGGTTGTACCCTCGGGCTTGAATTTGATTTTTCTTCATCGCTTCAAGGATGTCAAAGTATAGACTTCAAAGGTATGGAATGATTGATACATGGTATTCATAATAGATTGTTTAAAGTAATACATGTATCAGTAATTCATTTTAAACATTCCTTTGATAATTAAAACCTCATTTTTAAAGAAAACAGAAATAGGACATCCCAAAACTACTGTTATGATATCTGCCTCTTTTTTGTATATATTTCTTTTAAGAGTTATCATTCCCTAAATGTATTTCTTTTTTTTTTTCATTTTTTTCTTTACATTCCTACTTGAACCTTTTTGCATTTAAATATTAAAAAAATTGTTTGGCTTCATGTAGAAATTGCTTTTCTGTTTCAAATTGTTTTCAGTTTGTTTCTTTTTTTCTCTGTTTTTCTGTTTCTTACTAATGTAGCCTTATTTTAATGATATTTAAAGATTTTGTATATTTAAATTTTTTATTTTCAATGTCTTCTTTTAAACTATTTTCCAAATTTCATAAAAGAATATCATTTACAATATATGGGAGCCTCAGATTGAAGTCCTCTAAGTAAAAGATGAAACTTTTCACATTTCAGAAAAAGAAAAAAGAAATACCCTGGATTTATAATTGGTGAAAATAACTGATTAAGGGATAGAAAAAGTCATGATTTGGGTCCATTCTTTTTTTTTTTTTTTAAGATTTTATTTATTTGACAGAGAGAGAGATCACAAGCAGGCAGAGAGGCAGGCAAAGAGAGAGGAGGAAGCAGGCTCCCCGCTGAGCAGAGAGCCCGATGCAGGGCTCCATCCCAGGACCCTGGGACCATGACCTGAGCCAAAGGCAGAGGCTTTAACCCACTGAGCCACCCAGGCACCCTTGGGTCCCTTCTTTACCTAGAACCACGTCAAACGTACTGGAGAAGGGGAAGGAAAATAGAAGATGTTCCAATGTGCCGTCAAGCGTTGGCAATCCTCTTACAGGGTCAGACTGAAACTTGTAAAACCACAGAATTAGGCAAGGAATACCCCGCACTCGGTTCAGTAGTTATGCTGAAAACCTTCCACTTCTTTACAGTAGAAGCAGCATTGCCTGTGTGAGGAGGGACCTGCGGAGGAGCCGCTGAGTCCTGGCTGTCTTGTCTTTGGTCCACGTGATCCTACCCCTGCAAGCCCCTAGCTTCACCTCTTTGTTAGCGTTTCAGACTGTGCGCCTTTTAACCCTTCCATTTTATATGCTTTTTTTTTTTTTAGAAACAGCAAAGAAAATAAAACTCCAAGTGAATGCCACTGAGTATTGATGAACGAATATATTTTGTTATAAGATGTGTATTACTTTTCCGTTGTGTATTGAAAAGATTAGAAAGACAGATCTAATGGTGAGATTATTTATTTCACTATTATCAGTGGTTACTTCAGGGGGAGGAAGGCAGACCCCTGCTTCCCTTCTTCACCTGCTCTAAGCTCCTTTTCCAGTCAGAGGTGTTGTTCTGGGGAAAACAATGGGATGGAAGAGGGGAGTGGGGTGTGATGGTCTGGCTGATGTTAGGACTTTTTAGAAGGACAGGCTGTCACTAGGGTTAGACGACTCCCAGAAGGCATTTAACCCAATGGTCTTGAGGTGACACAAAATTTTCCAGATTTCTATGCCAGGAGAGGGCAATTGGTGTTTTGCTTTTAATCCTAAAATGTTTGTGTATTGGAATACAATCACAATGACCACCCCACCCAGCTGTGGAACCGATTCATCCTCTACTGCCACTGACCAATGTAACTGTTCTTTAATATTTCCTTCTCATCTGATGTTCATCTCCTCTTAGGAGTTATATCTTTTTGCTATTTATAGACACTCGCATTTCTTCTAGTCAAGTCATACTGCATCTACTTCTTTAGTCTCCCTATTAAAGTCAAATCCGTTCTTTCTTTCCTCCCTCCCTCCTGCTCTTCCTTCTTCTTCCTCCTCCTCCTCTTTGTCTCAGCTCTCTGGTCTCCAGATCTTCTGAGCAAAGAGCAGCTAGTGTGAAATCTTTCAGAAACCCTTTTATTTACTTAAAATACTTTCTTCAAGGTGAATTAGCTCCTTTGGAGTTCACTACTTTTATGTCTGTCATTAATAGGGCCCATGTAATTTGAAGCTAGTGTGTTTAAAATCGATGAAGATTTTTCCAAGTGACTAAAATTGGCATTATTCAGTGATTTTGTACTTGGTGATGCATACCTCTACATTTCCTTTAGTACCTTCATTAGCCCTGCAAGGGAGGGTACATGACTCTCAATCTACAGAATAAAGAATGGGGTGCCCAGAGCTTAAATACATTGCTTCAAGACTGAATAATAGTGTCTATTGTAAGGACCTATTTTATATTTTTATTTTAGCCAGAGGCTTCCATTGAGGTTAAATAATAACTTTGTTGTTTAACCCTTAAACTGTCCCTGCTCCCCTTCCCCCAGGGAACCTACTTAAAAATAAGTCCCGGAAACCAGTCTCAGGTAACAAAGCACAGATAAAAGGATGGGTCAGGCCAGGTGGAGACATCCGATCAGTGGGGGTTTGCATACTGTCTTCCTAGCTACCAAGGAGTATGGGCCCTTGCCCTTTGGGAACCTGTTTGGCGCCAATCCTAATCAAGGTGTAATAGGCTGGTTCAAATGTCTACTAGGGTAAATTGTAATTCAATTTGTCACCTAGCATCACTGTGGAGTTTCCTGTGTGTGTTACAATCTCATTGGCCACCTGTGCATGGCCAGGACTGACCACATGGCCTTTGCCCTTAAAAGCTAGTCTGTGAAACAGAGAAGGGTTGCCCTCTCTTGTAAGAGGTGCGTCCGCGAAAACTCGGTCTGATTCTTGATGCTTGGCACGAAATAAAGCTTTGCTTGACCTTCGCTTTATATTAGTTCTCGCTCCTTTAATCACAGACCCATTATTAGGGCATAACAAACCCAAAAATGATGCTGTGGTGTGTTATAATGATGTAAAACCAAACCAAAATGCTGTGCATTCAGAAGTAATTAATTGAAAAATAAAGGAAATGCATCAATTTTAAAATAGGAGTTATTGTTAAGTGAGTGGACTATGGCATTTTTATCTATTTTCCACTTTCTATTTTTCTGGAGTTTTCAAATTTTCTGTAGTATGAGTCACTTTTTCAGTGAAATAAATCTTCAGTAAAATTAATTGGCAGAATTAAATTAGTAGAAAAGAAAGAAAAATTTGCTGTTGTCAGCTTACATTTTTACCACAAGATTAAAAAAAATAAATAAAACTACATATTATCAACTACATATTATCAGGTGATTATGTATTGTGTTTGTAAAAATATTTTAATCAGGGCTTAAAGCGTTTAGAAACCCCCTGCCATAACAAGCATGCTACCTGTTCAATGGAAGAAAAAAGTCTTAGCTGAGTTAAGCTTTGGATTTTAATTACCAGTTGAATGAAGAATTAAGACTTTGAAACCCACTGGGGCATTAACTCATCAAGGCCTCTGACATGACCATTTTCAGTCTAGCTCCTCAAGTTGATGCCACACAGTAAACAAGGGCAAAAAGAACCAATGAATTCCAGCAATGAGTTTGTACTTTATGAAAGCTGGAGCTTGTCATCATAAGTTGAGAGAAGGGGGGACTCTGTTCAGCTCATTTATTTTCAGACTCTGAAATTTCTCCTTCATTTCAGTATAAGCCTTATCTTCCAAGTTTATTTCCAGCTGAGAGTGAAAAAGTCATTTTAGCAAAGTGTTCTATGACTTTGATACTTCCAGTTTAAATCATCTTAATTAAAATATATCTAATTTGAAAACTGCAGCATCTGACTCTCTAACAAATCATCTTGTATAAAGATAGTTCAGGTTTCTCAGAAATACTCTGACATTCACCCTGGAAACATGGCAGACTGTGGACAATCACATTCTAAATGTAGAGAATACTTTGAGAAGCTTTCCTATATTCATTTAATCAGATGTTGAGGATAAAAAGACAAATGTAAAATGGTCCTGGCCTTTTACACTCCCAAGTGAGGGGCTTGAAGATAGGGATTGTGTGCGGTATTTGTACTGAGAAGTGGGACTCTTGTCTTGTGTGTTTTAAAAACCACCTCCAATCAGTTCTTAATTTATTGAAACCATCCCAGGGAAGTACCGTGTGTGTGTGTGTGTGTGTGTGTGTGTGTGTTTGATATATGTATGTATAATAGATGTGATATATAATCAATATACAAATAACAAATATAACTTTATATAAATATGTATAATTTATGACTTCCTACCATAATCACAGATTTAATGTTTTATAAATCCCAAGTATAATTTATATCTTCACTCAGTACTCATGTATTCACCAATATAAATAATACTGCATAATGTGGCAATGTTGACTGGTTTTTAAAGTTTTCTCTAATGGTATGCTATTGTACGTATCATTCTGCAACTTGCTTTTTGTATTTCAATCTATGCTTTTGATACTTTATCTTAACACACATATCTCCAGCGCATTCTCTTCATTTTTAAATATTTATTTATTTATTTACTTGAAAGAGAAAGAGAGAGAGACAGCAGGAATGGGAGAGGCAGAGAGAGAGGGACAGAAATTCTCAAGCAGACTCTGTGTTCAGCACAGAATCTGATGTGGCGCTCGATCTCATGACCCTGGGATCACAACTAGAGCCCTGGAGCCAAAACCAAGAGTCCAATGCTTAATCCTGCCTCACCCAGGCATGTTCTTTTTAAATGCTATATAGTATTCCACTATATGACTATATCACAATTTATTAATCTGCTCTTCTATTGAATGACATTTCTGCTTTTAAATTGTTTTCATTAGAAACCTGCAATAACTTTACACCCATCTTCTTCTACACATGTGAAATTTTCTCCAATACCTACCAATAGAACTGCTAAGTTAGAGATTATAATGTCAACTTTATGAGATATTTCACAATTTATGAGATATTTACGAGATATTTCACAATTGCTCTCGAAAGTAGTGGTACCAATTCACAGGCTTACTAGCAGTCTATGAGAATTACTGTTACTCTTGGTACAGTCATTATTTAAATTTTGCCAATCTGACATAACATCTAACTGTTACCCACCCCACCCCCATTTATTGATAAGTTGAGCATCTTTTCATATGTTTAGTGTTAGGTTATGTTTTCTTTGATTTGCATGATAATGGACTTTGTTCATTCTTCTGTTCAGTTACTTAGAAAAATAAATAAATTCCTTTGCCATTTATATGAGTTATAAATATCTTTTCACATTCTGTGGTTTCTTTTTTCACTTTGTTTTTGTGTCTTTTTTAAACATAAGAGGGTTTTTAAAAAATTTATCTTGGTGTCATCAAATTTACCAATCTTTGGCTCTATTTTCTGTGTCTTGTCTAAGAAATTTTTCCACATCTAAATGTTATGAAGATATTTAATATTTTCTACCCAAAACTGCTTTTAACATTTAGATCTTTAATCCATCTGGACTTTATTTTTGTATATGGTGTGAGAATGGGATCCAATTTTACTTTATTTTTTCCATATGGTTAACCAGTTGTCCCAGTACCATTTATTGAACAGTCCTGCCTTTTCTCATTGATTTGTAGTGCCACCTTGGTTATATTTCAAGTTTCCACATATGCAAGTATCTGTTTCTGGGCTCTCTATTATGTTCCTTTGGTTTATTTGACTCTTCCTATGCCAATACCACACTGTCTCATTTTCTATAGCTCTATAAATTCTTGATTTATTTGCTCTGACAAATTTCCCCCTCCCCCCAACTTATTCTTCTTCAAATTTATCTTGGCTATTCTTGATTCTTTGTGCTTCCATATTAATTTTAAGACTGGCTTGTCAAGTTCCATAAATTCCCATATTTTGCTTAGAATTTTATTAACTTTATGGAGTATTTTGAAGGGAAATCTACATCTTTATAATTCTTGAATGTAGTAGTGCATAACTGTATTCAAATCTTGTTTGTAGGACACCTGGGTGGCTCAGTCAGTTGAGTGGCTGCCTTCGGCTCAGGTCATGACCCCGGGGTCCTGGGATCAAGCCCCACATCAGGCTCCCTGCTCAGCAGAGAGCCTGCTTCTCCCTCTCCCACTTCCCTGCTTGTGTTTCCTCTCTCACTGTGTCTCTCTCTGTCAAATAAATAAATAAAATCTTTTTTTAAAAAAAATCTTGTTTGTTGGTCTTCAGATAGATTTAATTTTCTTCTTAGAGTTCTTAACTATCATGTACTAGGTTTATTACTACAAATTTTGTTTTTCTCTTTATTTAATTTTCTAGCTGGTTTGTTGAAATGATAATGATTTTAGCATGCTGATTTCAGTCCTGTAAACTTATGGTACTTGCTTATTAATTCTAGTAGCTTGAAGATTTCCTGGATTTTCTTTGTTTAAAATCACATAGTTTACAAATAAGGACAGTTTTTTGTCTCCTTTTCCAATGCTGTGCCACTTAATCTTTTTCTTCTTGTATTGCATTGGATGAGATCTTCAACACACTGTTGACTACACATGGTTATAGTGATATCCTTGTCTTGCTGCTGGAAACACTTCTAAAATTTCATTTTTGAATAGTGGTATTTGTAGGTTTTTCAGAGATACTCTCTAGTTGAGATTATTCCTAATTTGCCATGATGGTTAATTTTGTGTCAGGTTGGCTGGGTTATGGGGTGCCTACACTCTTCAGTGAAGCATTATTCTGGGTATGTCTGCAATACTGCTTCTGGACAAGACTAACATTTAAATCAGAACAGTGAGTAAAACAGATTGTTCTCCCTAATGTGGATGGTCTGATCTAATCAGGTGACACCCTGAAAAAAAAAAAAGGGCCAATGCTCCATTGAGTAAAAAAGAACTCCTCCTGCTTGATTGCCTTCAAGATGGGACATAGTTTTTTTTCCTGCCTTCAGGCTCAAACTGGAACATTTACTTGAGACCCTACAAGCCTTCAGGATGCAACTATATCACAGGCTCTCCTGGTTCTTGGGCCTTTGGACTTGGACTAGAACTACAGCATTAGCTGTCCTGGGTCTCCAGTTTGCCAACTGCAGATCTTGAAACTTGTAAGCCACCATAATTTCACAAGCCAATTCCTTATAATAAAACACAGATACTTCCCATTGGTTCTGTTTCTTTGGAGAACCTGACCAATATATTTGCTACCAGATTTCATATATGAATCCATGTAATCACTCACCACTGCAACTACCCTAGTAGAAGCCACCAGTGCATTTTGTCTGGGGTACAGCCATTTTCTTAGAACTAGTTTATCCTCTTTCACTGGCTTTCCCATAAATTATGCTTGCACTAGTATAGATTATCCTCTACACAGTAGCCAGAGAGGTTATTTAGAGCACAAATCAGATCTTGTCACTCATATTCTGAATACCCTCCAAGGTTTTTCCATTACATCCAGAAAAAATCCAAAGTCTTTATTTTGGCACACAAAACCATACCTGATCAGGGTTCTAGCAATCTCTTCAATCTCATTTTCTATCTTTTGCTCAGTTGCTCCATCCAAGTTATTTCTTCTTATACTACCAGGCATGATCCTAAATGTTCCTCCTTAATCCCTGATCCAAGCAGACTCCTACCTTGGAGCCTTCACACTCATAGTTCCCTCTGCTTGATGTGTTCTTTCACTAGAAACTTTGCCTCACTTTCTCACTTTATCCAAGTATCTGCTCAAAATAGCACTCTTCATCACATTCTATCTCATTATCCTGCTTCAGTTTTCTTTGTAGCAATTATTATGTCATGATATTATATAATTCAGCTATCTGTTATTTGATTATCTTTCCATTCATCCACTTTGATGTAAAATTCCTGAGGCAGAGAATTTTTTGTTTATGTGATATTCCCCATGATCTGGGGCAATGCTTAACACAAAGTAGGTATCAAATCAGTATCTGTTGAACAAACAAATAAATAAATGTGTTAATATTTTTACCTTTTTCTGCATCTATGATTTGATTATGTGCTAGTATGAGCTGCTAGATCTTCTGATACTGAAACAGCTTTGTACTCCTAGAATAAATACTACTTGAACATGATGAATGTGTAGTTTTAATATACTGTTAAATTCAATTTGTAACATTTTATTCAGGATTTTTATGTCCATTTAAGAATTATTCTGTAGTTTTCTTCCTTTCTTTCTCTCTCTCTTTCTTCTTTCTTCCTCCCTTCCTTTCTCTCTCTCTTTCCCTCTTCCTTCCTCCTTTCCTCCTTCCCTCCCTCTTTCTTTCTTTCTTTCTTTCTTTCCTCCTTTCTTTCTTCTTTCCCTCCCTTCCTCCCTTCCTTCCTTCCTTCCTTCCTTTTTTCCTTCCTTCCTTCCTTCCTTCCTTCTCTCTCTCTCTCTCTTTTTGACACAGACAGCCAGAGAGGGAAAACAGCAGGGGGAGTGGGAGAAGAAGCAGCAGGCCTCCCACTGAGCAGGGATTGATCCCAGGACCCTGAGATCATGACCTAAGCCAAAGGCAGATGCTTAAACACTGAGCCACCCAGGCGCCCTGTAGTTTTCTTTTTTAATAAAGTCTTTGACTAGTTTAGGTATCAACAGCAAATTAACCTCATAGATTGAGCCAGCAAGCTTTTCTTCTTTTACTTTTATCATAAGCAGTTTATGTAAAGTAGCAGATACCTGTTTTTAGAAAGTTTATTAAAACACATCTATAGGGGGCGCCTGGGTGGCTCAGTCGTTAAGCATCTGCCTTCTCCCATTCCCCTTGCTTGTGTTCCCTTTCTCACTGTGTCTATCTCTGTCAGATAGGTAAAAAAATATTTTAAAAAACAAAAACACGGGACGCCTGGGTGGCTCAGTTGGTTAAGCGGCTGCCTTTGGCTCAGGTCATGATTCCAGCGTCTGGGGATCGAGTCCCACATCCGGCTCTCTGCTCGGCGGGGAGCCTGCTTCTCCCTCTGTTTCTGCCTGCCACTCTGTCTGCCTGTGCTCTCTCTCTCTCTCTCTAACCAATAAATAAATAAAATCTTAAAACAAAAAAAAACACACATCTATAAAGATGTCTTGGCTTGGTGTCTGGAGCAAGAAATTTCTTGCTATTAATTTAATAGTTACTGGTTTATTCATGTTTTCTATTTTTGCTCCAGTGAATTTTGGTAATTTTAATTGTTCTAGGAAGTTACGTTTCATCTAAATTTTCAATTGATTTCGTATGTTCCTATTGTTTTTATATCTGTATTATGTCTATATTTATGTCTCCTTTCTATTATTAATTATATGTACTCTTTACTTTTAAATATTTTATCAAAGCTCTAATTTTTAGGCCTATTGATTCTCTATAGTATTTCTTTACTCTTACATATTAATTTGTGCTCTTATCTTTATCATTTCCTTATCATGTATGCTATTTTTATTGTTTTCCTTTTTTCCTACATTCCTGAATTGAATGCTTAACTGATTTGTTTAAATCTTTTATTTTAGATATGTTAAGGGCTTTACTCTAACCACCATGTACCCCTATGCTATACAGTATTACTTTTATAGTTATTTATATTTAAATATTTGCCTAACACATGAAATATTTAAAAATCCAAACATATATGGGTTCTTTAAAACAGTTTTTTAATGTTGATTTCTTATTTAATTGCATTGTGGTCAGAGAATGTGATCTATATATATTAATTTCTTATAATTTATTGAGATGTCCTTGGTGGCCTAACATATAGTCAGCTTAAAAAAATATATATATTTTGGGGACTCCTGGGTGGCTCAGTGTGTTATGCCTCTGCCTTTGGCTCAGGTCATGATCTCAGGGTCCTGGGATCAAGTCCCACACTGGGCTCTCTGCTTGGCAGGGAGCCTGCTTCCCCCTCTCTCTGCCTGCCTGCCTCTCTGTCTACTTGTGATCTCTGTCAAATCAATACATAAAATCTTTAAAATACATATATGCATATATATATATTTCATATGTACTTGAAAGAAATATATATTTTTATTGGGGGTATACATCTATATAAATTTTAAAGCTTCTATATCTCTTTTGGTTTTTGTCTATTAAATATAATGTGAAGCTCATGATATATGTTCTTCATGGGTCACTACTTTTGTTATGTCATGTATATCTTCATTTCTATCATGCTTTTTGTGTTCAGTTCTAACTTGACTAATATAAATATTAATATTAATATAGCAGCTTTGTTTAATATTTGTATGGTATAACTTTTACCATATCTTCAATTCCCAGCATGAAGAAGTTATAACACTTGTTCCAGGTCATGTGGCTAACATGCAAAATACAAAAATTTGACACAGGCAATTCTATACCAAAGCCCACATTCTCAAATGCTAAACTATAACAACTCCTGGCATGTGCCTCCTATGTTGGAACCCAGCTGACCAGATCTTCAGACCCTCTCATTCTATTGAATTTCTTTTCCACAGAGATGTATATCTTGTGTTTAATATGCTCTATGTCTTTTTTCTGCCCCCCCTTTTTTTGCATCATTGACATGTACCTTTAGACCTGTTTTATACCTTGCTTACCAATATTTTGTCCTTACCAATGTCCACAAGTTCATCCTACATTGTTGCAAATGGTAGGATTTTCTTCTTTTTCATGACTGAATAATACTCCTCTGTGTATATATATATATGTGTGTGTGTGTGTGTGTGTGTGTGTGTGTATCACATTTACTTTATCCATTCATCTGTCAACTGACACTTAGGTTGTTGCTATGTCTTGCCAATTGTGAATAATGCTTCAATGAACATAGGGGTGCAACTATCTCCTCAAAACAGTGATTTCATTTTCTTTGGAAATATACCTAGGAGTGAAATTGTTGGATCATATGGTATTTCTATTTAAAAATTTTTAAGGAAGTTCCATACTATTTTCCATAGTAGTTGTACTTATTTATATTCCCACCAACGGTGCACAGGGTTCCCTTTACTCTACATCCTCAATGATACTTGTTACCTTTTGTTTTTTTGATACTAGCCATTCTAATAGGTGTGAGGTGATATCTCACTGTGGTTTTGATACACATTTCCCTGCTTATCAGTGATGTTGGGGACATTTTTATGTACCTATTGGCTATGTGTATGCCTCCTTTGGAAAAATGTCTAATGTTCTTTGCCCATTTTTAAATTGATTTGTTTTTTGACTATTGAGTTACAGGAGTTCCTTACATATTTTGGATATTTACTTCTTCTTAGATATATGATCTGCAAATATTTTCTCCTGTTGCATAAGTTCTCTATCATTTTGCTGTTTCTTTTGCTATACAGAAGTTTTTCAGTGGTTTTTTTTTGTTTTTTCTTAAGATCTTATTTTTAAGTAATCTCTACACCCAACGTGGGGCTGGAACCCAAAACCCTGAGACTAAGAGCCACACACTCCACTGATAGCCAGCCAGGCGTCCTGCCCACCAACCTCGCCCCCAGAAGTTTTTTTAAAGTTTTTTTAAATTTGATAACCTTCTGTTATTTATTTTTGCTTTGTTGCTTGTGCTTTTGGTGTCATATCCAAAAAATCATCACCACAACCAATGTCAAGAAGATCGTCCCCTTTTTTCCTCTAGGAGCTTTATGTTTTCGGGTCTTACATGTCTTTAATACTCTTTGAGTTAATTTTTTTTTCTTTGAGTTAATTTTTGTGAGTTTTACTCTTTTGTGAGTTTTACTCTTTTGCATTTGAATATTCAGTTTTTTAAAACACAGTTTACTGTTTCTCCATTGAGAGTTCTTGCCTCCCTTGTCAAATGTTAGTTGATCAGACATACATGGATATATTTCTGGGTTCTTGATTCTGTTTCATTGACTTATGAATCTGTTTTTCTGCCAGTACCTCACTGTCTTCATTACTGTAGTTTCGCAATATAGTTGGAAGTGAAGAAGTGTGATGTCTTTAGCTTTGTTCTTTTTTCTCAAGATTATTTTGGCTGGAAAAAAAAAAAAAAGATTGTTTTGGCTGTTTGGAGTCCTTTGTTGTTCATTACAAATTTTCTATTTCTTTTCTTTTGAGACTGAGCATATTTTATGGTGTTTAAGCATATTTGTCTTTTGTTATCTGTTAACTGTTTGTTTGCGACATTGTCAGTTTTTAAAATATTTATATTCTCCAAAATAGAAACTCTCTCTTTTGTTTCTTTTAAGTCTGGGTTTAACAGTTACATAGATTCAATGCACCATTCCACTACTTTTTTTTTTCCATTCAGTTCTTGGTTCACTGTTAAGTTTTCCTCTAGATCATCTTCACCTGTTCTTGAATAAATTTGGACAGATATAAAATTTTTAGGTTACACTTTTACTTCTTGTCTGTGTTCTAGCATTTATTCTTTCTATAAACTTTTCTGTAGCTCACCTTAATTATTATCTTTTAGACAAGAGAGTCAAATAATTTTTTTCTTTATTTTTAGTATCCAGAAAATTTACCAGGGTGTGTTTCTGTTTTCTAAGGCAATTTTTTTTCTAGCTCATGCTATTCAAGACACTTTAATCTAAATATCTAAGGCTACTTCTATTGCTATAAACTTCTCTTTAATTATACCTTTAAATATTTTTATTCTTTCATAATTTATGTTCCATTCTTGGGGACAGCATTATTTCTAGTGTTTATATTCTTCTATTAGAGCTTTCATATTTGTTTCCCAGGTCTCACATTTTCTAATTCTCCTAATCTCTTTTTAACTTTCTATTCTGTTTTGTTCCCTTTACAATATTTATTTTTAAAGATTTTATTTATTTATTTACTCATTTATTTGAGAGAGAAAGAGCACGCATAGGGGAGGGGCAAAGGGGTAGGGAGAATCTCAAGCAGATTCCACACTGAGTGTGGAGTCTGATGAGGGGCTCCATCTCACAATCCTGAGACAATGACCTGAGCTCCCTTCCTGTGTTTTCAGTATAGTCTATTCTCTTTCGCGCTGCATCCAGAATGTTCTTTATTTCTGTGATGGTTTTGTTTCCTCTTCCACTTCTTTTGAGTTGCCAATCCAAATTACATTACATTCTGTTGCCTCACCTTATTTTTCCTACACTCTCATGCCTATTCCTAGAATTTCTATTTAATGGAAGCAATAACTTCTTAACATTTTAAAATTCATGGCAAACACTGTTCAGTTTTCATATGATTATATAGAATATATTTGAATGGTTCTATGACAGGTTTTAAAAATTCCTATTTAAATGAAGTTATTTCTTACAGAACTAGCTCTCTGTAGGGTGATATGTTTGAGGGGGACTAGGGCTATATTCTTAACCACAAAGCATTCTGATATTAGTCTGTGAGTATTAATGAGCTAACTACTCTCTCCAGCTGATAGAGATTGATATTTCAGGGCTTCTCACAATGCATTCTTTTTTCTCTACCCTGCCTCACCAAAAAACTTTTGATAATATGGCTTCTCACTGGGTTTCTATTTCCTCAGCCAGCACTACCTTCCCTTCTTTTTACCAAACCTTGTCTAAGGAGGCTTTTGCTATCAGACAATTCATCTATTTTGTCCCAATGAAGAGTTGGACTTGCCCACCTTCAGTTAGATCCATGGTCTCTGGACCCTCCCTCAGCATCTTCTTGCATCCCTGTCTCAAAAGATTTGGTAGCCTCTTCCTATCAGGGTTCAAGGTTAAAAGTATCTCTTAGTGTCATGGAACTGAGGTTTAGGCTTTTATTTCCTTTTCTTGTTCATTTGTGTAATTTCTAAGAAGAGAGGATGAGAATAACTTTTTCATTTCATCCATTTAAATATTTTATTTTATTTTTATTTTAACTAGGCTCCATGCCCCATCTGGGGCATGAACTCATGATGCTGAGATTAAGAGTCACATGTTCTACCAACTGAGCCAGCCAGGTGCCTCCATTTAAAAACTGCACATTCGGTGTGCCTGGGTGGCTCAGTGGGTTAAAGCCTCCGCCTTCAGCTTGGGTCATGATCCCAAGGGTCCTGGGATCCAGCCCTGCACTGGGCTCTCTGCTCAGCAGGGAGCCTGCTTCCTCCTCTCTCTCTGCCTACTTGTGATCTCTGTCTGTCAAATGAATGGATAAAATCTTAAATAAATAAATAAAATAAATTTTAAAAAATTAAAACTGCACATTCTGTACTTAAACTTTAGAGTATCTACAGCAGATAACTTTTAAATACTCCCTTTGAATTCCTCACTGCTTTCATTTCTAACTCTTTAGTCACATTCATTTCTTTCTTTATGATTACTTACAAATTATTTTCAATCCTGTACAATTGAATATTAGAAATAAGGGCATGTCCCTACAAAGCATGAACAGCAGTTTACTTTAGAGCCTTGCCTTCAACCTCTGGCATATATTTCAGGTTCCTATTTGTTTTCTAAATTATCACTTCTTAGTATAGAATTGCAGTTAAGAAAATTTTATAATTATATGTTCAATAGAAAGACCACAGTGAAATTGTGAAAAAACTTACCTCTGTAATAAGCAGGAAACATGATGATGTATAACACTTTATGATAAGGAGCAAACATGACTGGAATGTCACAGATCATTCCTAAATATACATGTTACCATAAATATCATTGTATAAAGTTATGCTTGTGTGAAATTGGGAAGCTAATATAAACATATATTATTTTGAAACATCATGGTAATTAATGATGAAAACATGTCCACATACATTTTCATATCAAAGTCTATAACCATTGGAAGAGTCTTTTCCTTTTGTCATTCAAAGAATCAAATATATTTAGATTTTAATAGGCAACTTTAGAAAATAAAATGTTAGTTTACCACTTTGGAAGGGGGAGGTCCATGTCCATGACACATATCAGGCTCCATTTTATGGAAGTATAGGGTTTTATTAAACTTCCTGTTTCTGCTGGCTGCTTGCTTGGGTAACTGTGGAGGGCCATGTGATTATAGCAACTGCTGGATGTAAATTTATATCTTTGGCATAAAATGAAAGATAAAATTATCGGAAATCTGAAAATGTTTTTGCTTGTCTAACAATTTGATCTTAGAAGTTACTGTATACCATCTTAGAGAGGGAGAGGGACAGAATTAATGTCAATAGTCTAAATATTGGCTTGGGCCCCTGGCATGTTTTCCATGAGAGGCAATGGGAATGCAATTAATGCTTACCAGGAAGAACACTCAGATATTCTCCATCATAGGCTCACATGTAATCTGTGGGCTGGAGAAGGTTGAATGCTAGGTCCCCAGAAAATTAAAGCAAGTTGGCCCAAGCTAGCATTAAATCCAGATTCTAGAACTCAATAATTCTGGTTAAATTAGTAAAAATAAGAGATTTACATTTACATCTCAATTTTTGAAGACAAAAATAACTAATCAACAAATGCACACAAGAATGGTTTCTCACGAAATGAAAAACTCCCTGCCCTGATAGGCATAGCTTCTTTTTTTTTTTCATAGCCAAACTTCCTAGGAATTTATAAATCAGATACTCTCGTTCTCTAACAATAAGGTTGTTGCCACAGCTGCACCAGTTCTCTCTCCCTCTTCTCTGATTTTTGGGGGGGGACTAGAAACCAGTGTGGTTTGTTTTTGTACATAGTAACTTGGCCTGGATCACAAGAAGACCACAAAATAGTCTGATAACACATTTTGACTCAGACTCTACACGTAAAAATAAAAACATATGTCCCAAACCACTTTTGCACCCTCACTCCTATGCTTAAAACACCAAAGTTGTTGTATGTTGTTGCTGTTGTTTGTGTTTCCTGCTCACCCTACAATGCCTATGATGGTCAGCAGGGTCTCTGCTCCTCATTATCTGCCTCCCCCAGGGACATGCAGCACTGATGACTGACTTTTGCAGAAGGAAAAGGGGAGGGGGAAGCACATATTGTCCCTTAAAGCTTTGACACGGGAAGGGACACATGAGACTCCTCGTCACGTTTCACCAGTAAAAGCAAGTCACATGGCTCTGAGTTCAAGGGGATGGATATTGGAAATGAGTAGTACAATTTACCACTTTCTCTTTTTGTAACAGGCTGGGCACTTGAGGTATAAGAACATTTTTTTCAGACAATGTTCTACAAAACATGAAAAGCAAAGCTATTTCCTTCTTCTCTCAGATGACAAATAAATAAGTATACCTGGACCAGGGTAGAAGGAAATAGAAGTAGTAATTAACTAAGTAATAAAGACTGTCCTTTGAAATATTGCTGTTTTTAGAGGCATCCAGTGTTTCAGAACATAAAATGCCATGGAAACATACCAGTCATCCCTCAAAGCTTTTAAAAACCATTTTCTTTTTTGGAAATTATTCACTTTATGATTGCCATACTCTGACCAATCTTCATCAGTCAAAATCCAACCAATACCCCTAGAAATTATATAAAAAATGTGATGGCGAGATTACTTTCATTGTGTATCAATAAAATTATTCCAACATTTTTATTGTAGACCTGTTTATTTAAGAAGCAATATGCCAGCCAAAGAGTTGATTATGACCCAGCACCTGCCCTTGAGAAGACGAGGACACAGGCGGAGGCAAAGGTTAGAAAGGAGAATATACAGAGCAATTACTTAAGGATTGTATGCCAAAGCATTTCCAAAGCAAATAGGTTTTAAATTTATTACATTTGTTGAATCTTTCTTCAGATGAAATCTTATATGTATGTCAGGAGTTATTAGAACATGAAAGCAGAACTCTGACTAAAATAAAAATGGGACACCATGAATCTCTCCTGCAAGGTCCCTTATCTTACCTCCATGTAGCCTTTAAGTTTTCTCTTTGGAAGCTCCTGGGGTTTTTTGAGCATAGCTCAGGGAGGGGGGAAAAAAAGCGTTCCTTATCGCTACTCTCTATATACATACATTTATTTTGTCCAGATAGTTGAGAACAGATCTATTTAATGTATACTAGCCTTCGGTCGGTAGCAATTTCCTGCTATATGTGTTGGAACAGCCATGCTACAGACTTTAGTTTTAAAGTAGAAATGAATGGGAGTTAGAGAAGAGGTAGATAAAAAAGGAGTGAGGAATGACAGTTTGTAAAGTTTCTTTCTCATTTTATTACCTCACTAAGCAACTGATGGCTGATCAACAAACCAGACCTTCCAAACCCAAACTTCTGTGGATAACATTTTATGATAATTACTGCCAGTTTTGTCCCTTAATTCTTCCCAAATGACTATATTGAATTGTGGGTGTGATGGATACTATGTAAATGTCTGCAAACATTTGAAGGATGGATGTATTTAGTAGGAGGCATTGTATACATGAGGGCATTCCATATATGTAGGTCTTAGATTGTGGTAAATATAAGATAAGCTCACATTTTTAGAAGCTGGGCCTTTGAAATCAACCAAATTCTAAGTGACCAGTACAGTTATTTGTTTGACAGAGAGAGAGTAGGAGAGCACAGGCAAGGGGAGCAGGAGGTAGAGGGAGAGGGAGAAGCAGGCCTCCTGCTGAATAGGGAGTCTGACACAGGCCTCAATCCCAGGACCCTGAGATCACGACCTGAGCTGAAGGCTGACTTTAACCGACTAAGCCACCCAGGTGCCCCAATTCAGTTTTGTCTTACCAAAATGTTAGGTTAGTGCCTGAGTTTAAAAGCAACCTAAAGGTTTAGATATTGGGGTTTTCCAGGAACTAGATGTTGAAGCTACAAAAGAAAATGAGACCCTCACTAATTTATTTTGTATTCACTTTCTTCTTTCTGCCATGTAAGTACAGAACAAAAATGATGGAAACCACACTTAGGATAAGCAGGAAATTAAATTTTTAAGCTTAGTTTAGAATTATGCATTTTTCAGTTTAATTTAGAATTATGGGGTTCTAGAATTTTCATGACACCGTATTCAGATATATAGGGGTCATATAGATGTCTAATATCTACATATCATTTTAGTCCTGCATGGTCAGAAAGTGCATGGACTTCATCATCCATTTGATTTTGAGGAAGATATCCTGAAAAGAAGTTAGCCAAAAATATGGACAGGTTGTAATGCATGAACAAAGTGAAATTAGGTTAATCAGAAATGCAGAGCTTTCAATTGATAAAAAATATCTATGGAAATTAAAGAGGAAGGGTAGTAAAAACAGCTTTTGTTTAAATATGGGAGATAAACTCAGGTTCCCAATGATATGTGTGTTTGGGAGACAACTATAAAGAAGGAGAAAGTTACAGTAATTTTGTGACAGAATATTATAGCACATGTGCCTTTTGGGGAGGATAGACATTAATATTGATGAGTTCTTCCAATTTGTTTGCAATCCCTCCAAACTGTGTGAGATAGCCACTGTAGAGAGCCACTGCAGGTAGCTGGGCAAGCTGTCCATTGCACAGGGAAGCACATCTAAGCATGGATGTCATGGATTTGCTTACTTATTATAACAATATTCTAAACTGCAGTAAAGTGTCACAAAGAGGCACTTTCTTCCCAATTTGCTCAAAGGTGTCATATGTGCTAGCAACAGTCCCAATATGCATTATTTAAAAAGTGTTAATTCTTCTGTAGAATCACTTCAACTCTATTCAAGCAGTTCCTGGGCCACAAGAACAGATGCATCAATCACTCCTCATTTCCTTTTCCTATCAGACTCATAAATGAAGTCTAAAATGCTCATTAGGTCTTTGGACTCTTTCAACAGTCTAAAAGATGGCATCCACAAGTTTGGGAATAAACCCAAAACAATCTGCTTTACTAATACAAGATGGGGACTGAGTCATTCCAAATACAAAAAGAATAATTGGATTTGGCAAAGGAAATGATTTTTTTTTTCTGGGTTGTTTACTGGCACATAGTAGCCACTCAAGGAAATATTTCTGGAATCAATTAGTGTCTGTAGAAGCCATCATCTCTAGAATCATTCAAGGTCTCCTCTATTTGCATGATCAGTCTAGAAGCCAAGCATTGGCAACTCATATAGGATATACTATCATATTCATGACTATAATGATGATGAAACTAATAATACATTATAGTGCTTTACTTAGATTCCACTGAGTGATCTTTACTACACTCCCATGGTCTCCTAAAACATGTCTGTTCTGTTATATCTAGTCAGCTCTTCTCCTTTCTTTGCCGTTAGCCCAATGTCCAGCGCCTGCCTGGATCCTCAGGCACACTTGACATTTTCATCAAGAGAAGGAAATCATTTCAAGTCCAAAGGATAAGCACCATCATGCAAAAAGGTCATAAAACACTAGGAGTTGCTCTTTAGCCATAGATTTTGAAGATAAGTCCAAAGAAAACAGGGGACATGGTTTGGAACAAGCTCGCGTATACTTCATCATTAGGGCTGTGGTACACAGTATGAGAAGGCTTCAGGGGGAATTCAAACAGCAGTGGAAAGGAGGGTTTTGCTTGCATTGGCTATAACAAATATGTTTTTACAATAAACAAATGGGTGGCCATAAGACATGCATGTCTGATGTTGAAGGAAAGCCTGTTTGCACCAAATAAATTACAGAAACAGTTCAAGAGCAGTTCATCCTAGTGAAAATATTATCCCTGAACTACTGGCAGGGTTAGTGTCAGGTTAGGTTATCTTTTGTAAGGGTGCCAGTTGCACTCGCTGAAACTGCCCTAAGGGCGGTCTGTTTTAACTTGTATACATTTCAGTGTTTTTCAGAAACCTTCCATACTTTTTTATTTTAGTTACACACAAACTCCACTTACTTTTCTCCTCTAGGGATAGACTTCTCCCGCTGACTATCCTTGGGCTTGGCAATCATCCCTCTGCCCTCACATCCTCCTGTTCCTACCCTATCTTATGTGACTACATTTCCAATGAATGCCCGGGATAAAGGCCAGGCTGATGGTTGCCAATGCTGTACAAATTACGAAGACACAACTGATCCAAAGGGCATCATCTATTCCAAGCCCAGTCCCTTAGGTCACTGAAGGTACACGGCTTTTAAAATAGAGCCAGCAAAAACAATGAAGTAAGGATCTTTGGGGGGCATTAATTTCATAACAATTTTTGAGAATTTTCAAACATTTGTAAACTCTGGCTTTTTAGAATGCTACAGGAATTATATGTTTTTACATTAAAATGGCATAACTCAGCATGGCTTCTGATCCCCTTGTTGTCCAAACCTCTGCATACAAACGAACCCACAATTAACGGAGAGGCTAAGAAGAAAGGTGGACACTTCCCAGGGGCTGACAATACAGCCTTCAGAATCCGCAATTTAGAATCTGCAATTAGCACTTCCATAGCCAAGATTTGCAAAGGCTTGCAGAGAGAACAAAAACTTCAAGTCATAGTCTATCACAAAGGACTTACTGAGTACTCACCAATAGGAGTAAGCATGTGAAGAAGTTATCTGTGAATGGTCTCAGTTACCTGTCTGTCTCCTTAGATAAGTAATTTTCAAATAAATGTCTATCATAACCTTGGTGTTATTGATGTTTAAAATGGTAGATCTTTCTCAGACAAAACATCCCTTTTTGATTTTTTTAAAATAGGAACAGATGTTCCTCCTCTCTCTGCTTGCAGGACATTGGTGTTATAGTGGAAAAAGTCTGGAGCTTCGAGGCAAAAGAGCAGGATTTGAGTCTCAACTCGATCACTTAATACCTGGGAGAATTACTGAAACTCCCTGAGCCTCAGTCTTTCGACCATAAAGCAAGAATGATAGAAACAGCCACTTTAAGACTTAGATGCAATTTTTCATGCAGAATTGCCTTTTACAATCATGACACTTAAGTGAACGCTTGTCTGCAGGACATGATGAGAACCAATGGAGCAAGATAAAAATAAAGTAGCATGGGTTCCACAATCAGTGATTTGAATGTAGTAGATGGGGGTTGGGCCAGGGCATCTCTATTTAAAAGTACCACAAGTAGACCAAGGTTTGAGAACTATTGCTTACTATATAAGAATCTCTTCCCTCTCCTTCAGAATGCTTCTATGAATATAATTCAGACATCTTCTAGATGTATTTGGCTTACAAGTAGAAACTTGATTTTCTTGAAAATCTGTGGTAACCCATCTACTAAAATCTCGGATAAACTGTAACAACAGGCTCTCAACCTCTAAATATGAAAATCCATGGAAATGCAAGCTACCTGGCAGTAAGAATTTGAATTAAAATACAGTAAGAAAAATTGATATTAATTCATTAAACTATCTGCCATGTCATTGCTAATGTCAGGAGAAATATGCTAATTGAAACTGACCCATAATTCCATAGAATTTACAATTCTAAAAATGATGTGTTAGTCAAACAGTGTGAAGAACAAGAAGAAATGGTAGTTTTTAATTTCCTTCTTCTTTATCACATAAGGGCTCAATTGTTAATAGCAACCCAAATCTCTCTTAATGCTTATCATGAGGCCTATGTTTACTAAGACTGACTTGATATGTTCTTTAAAGATTTTGGACTGAATCTTTCTAAAGTACCAAAAAAAAAAAAAGATCAGTTACCATTTCGTTATTTTTCATTCTCATTCACCTCTGAACTTCCTGGTTTTGTCCGGGCCAAAGTAAAAATTGCCAAAACACCACGGGAAAGGCTGCTCTCACAGTATTTCTGGCTCACCAAAAATTTCTTGAGAAAGCCAGTTTCCATGAGATTTCAGTTCCAATTTTACAGACCCACGAAAACTCAGGATAGTTCAGATAAAGTTCAGATAAGCATTCAAATTTTCAGTTACTTCTGCCAGACGAACCACTAAGTCATTTGACATGTTCACATCACTGTTGTAGGGAAAGAAAAAAAAATGACTAGAATTGTGATCCATACGGACAATTTTGAAGGAGGACAATAGACCAAGAAGCCACTAGAGATTAATGGATAATTTGGTTTAAAAAAAAAAGTTCAAAATACAAACAATAACCCCATGCCTTATTTTAGGTATAAACGGGATTTAAATGAAGTAACCTAGCAACAAACACTGAACAATAGATCGTCTGAGAAAAGCTACTGTGGCAACCAACACAAAATACAACTTGCAGAGGTGATGCTTTGCCCACCTGTTTATTTTTCTTAGCTCTCTTCCCCCTCCTTCCTTCAAAATGGAAATGATAGTACTAGCACCACTATATGTCCCAGGAGGTATAGTGAACTACTAATCCCAAGACCTGAAAATTCTCTCAGTATCAATTTCTCCTCTGAGCATGGGGTGGGGCCGGGAGGAAAAAGATTATTACAACTTTCAAATAGTCACGTAAAAGCTTACCTTCCGGGTTAGAAGTTATCCTCTGAGGCAAGAAATAAATTCTGAATTTTCAAAGGGTGAGTGAGTGATTTGACAACAAATTTACTCACCAGGAATCAAGATCCTCTCATAAACCATCAACAAAGAGAAACATTACATGCACATCAGAGTCTCATTATATATAACACAACCCATGATGGTGTGAAGTTTGGTATAGCAAGGTTTTATTCTTGGATCCCATCCAGGGAGATTCAGTTACTGTAAGTGCAAAAGGAAATTGCTCTCACATGGTTCCACCTATAATACTTTCTGTGGCATCAGGCCTGAAGAGAGTGATACCGCAAAACCCCATCACTCTCAGATATGGTAACTGAGAAATCTAGGCCATAAGAAGCTGGCAATAAGTCCCATTAAAAAGAAGTTTAGAACGCTTATCATTCCACCAAAATATTTACCAGTCTTTTCCCCTCCCAGGAGATACATGAGCCTTAGGAGCAAATCAAATCAGCATTTTCCTCACCCAGCATAAATTGTCACTTCATAGCTAAAGGGAGACTACCTACTTGTAATGATGATTTGAGTTTTTAGGATTTGTCAGTTACTGAGTTTATACCTACACAAACATTTGTAAGTGAATATTTCCATTTTGAGTTATTTTAAGTAAGGAAATATTGATTAATGCTTACTTTAAAAATCCTGGTTATAACTGTTTTCTTTTATTCTGCCATCCTGCCACCCAACTTGGAAGCCGAGTTACTTATCATTTATCTATATTTACCATGCATACTAAATAATTACTGATTCACCTTACAGAGCATAGACCTGGTTTCCAACTACAAGAATATATGCCTCTAAATATTGTTAGTTCTTCATTTTTTAGGAAGAAAAAGATGTCCCTTAATATTATTAATTCTTAAGTGATTAGGTCATGTATTATCCATATGAACATTAAAGTGCAAATATTAGTAATTTAAAGTATTAATGAAAATTTATATTTAAACTCTAACTTAATACTTATATTTTGAGAGGAATAAATTACTCTACAATATGGGAAAGTATGCCATAGTTAATGTATTAGAAAAATATCGATTAGTATAATTCTTAATATTCAGTAGGATGAAAATCACTCGAACAGTTCAGCATGTTCATCTAACTAATAATATGTTTGACTTCCTTCTCTTCCCTCAACCATGCATTTGAGTAGGAGCATGACTTTAGTAAATGATGAAGTGAGAAACCAAATATCTTGGGAAAAAAAACATATAGATCTGGACTATAAGATTTTATTTTATTTTTTTTTAAATTTTGTTTATTTGACAGAGATCACAAGTAGGCAGAGAAGCAGGAAGAGAGAGAGGGAGGAAGCAGGATCCCCACCGAGCAGAGAACCCAGGACCCCGAGATCATGACCTGAGCTGAAGGCAGAGGCTTTAACCCACTGAGCCACCCAGGCACCCTGGACTATAAAATTTTAAGTCATTAGTTATCTTTAAATGAACACCTACTATTTATTAAATGCTACCAAGTGTCAGACACTCTCCTAGGCATTATACATACATTGTAGCATTTAATTTGCTTTCCTCCAAATGTTACACGAGCCACTTCAAAATAGGTATTATTTTACCCCTACTTACAGATGGGAAAACTGAGGCTGGGAAGAATGAAGCTAGCTTGTCTGTGTTCATAACTCGGGCAGAGGGTAGAACTGATTTTTAAATCTAGGTCTGTTTAAACAGAAACGGACTCATAGATAAACTGTTGGTTACCAGAGTTGTGGGAGAAGGGGGAGTTGGGAGCAGGTGAAATAGGTGAAGAAGATTAAGACGTGCAAACTTTAGTTATATGATGAATCATGGAGGTATAATTTACAGCACAGTGAATACAGTCAATAATATCATAATTTAGTATAGAGACAGATGGTAACTAGACTTCTCATAGGGATCATTTCATAACATATAAAAATACTGAATAACTATAATGTACACCTAAAATTAATAGACTATCATATATCAATTGTACTTCAATATCTAAAAATTAGATCTCTTTGACTTGAAAGCCTACTCACTGTGAAATGCATATAAGCTTTATCATCTTACAACCACTATAGTGGCAAATATTAAGATGGTGTAAACTAACAATGGAAGTTGTCTAAGCCACAAATTGTTACATAATTCAACACTGACCAGCTGCTCTTTGTGTTCATTTACACCAATGAACTCACCACGCATGCAGTTTTGATTGCCTCCTATACGTCAGTGCTTCCAGAGCTAGCCATTTACTCTGCTATCAGATTAGATTTTCAGTTGCTTGCAAGACACTGCCAAAATTTCAAAATACAACATGTTGAAAATTGAAATCATTTTACTCATTGTGCAAGTGACCCCTCCTGCTATTCATATATTGTCTTTACTGCATATGAAAGATTATTTTCTTCTTTATTTTTTAATTTTCTCCCTGCTATGAGAAAGGAAGAACCAAAAAGGCAAATAATGCAATGATTACAGTACTGGGGTATTCAATGAAGCAGACAACCTGAGATATGAAGATCAAAAAACAAACTGGAAACAGAAAATAAAAAGATAATTAAATGGAAAATTCACTACGGTACAGACCTTTGAGCTATGTAGAGTTGATCGTCTTTGGTGAATTGAGGGTAAGGGGGCAGTGATGTGAAATAGCAGGACCCCCCAAAATGGTGTCAGTCTTTAAAATTACTTGGATGGTAGAGAGACCATCTGCAAGGCTAGATTGGCTTGACTCAAGAATAGAACCAGCCTGGATATAGAGTTTGTGAATAGGCCTCAGACAACCTGAATAGTACAGGGAGGTAGACAGTGGTAAGAATCCTTTAAATGCAATAACATGCTCCTGAACTAAGAGCACACCTTGAACAAGTGACTCAGTCTCTTTGTGCCTCAGTTTTCTCATCTATAAAGCTGTAGAGTACCTGTCTTTCTTCATTGGATCACTGAGTGGCTGACGTAGGACAATGATTGTGAAGGCACACTAAAAAGAACAAGAACTTTGTCCACACTGCTACTGTGGTTCCAGAATGTATTCCTATAGATCTCTGCCTACAGATAAGGGCACTAAATGGGATTGTTCTTTAGTTTAATAAGCAAATCACTGCACCTGCTTTTGGAGTCTTTCACAAACACTCACTAAAATTTTTGTATCAAATGTCTTGTTTCTACAAGGAAATTACAAATGTTTCTAAAGCAAAGGAAGGAGGAGTAGCAAGAAGAGGAGAAGGAAAAGAGGGAGGAGGAACAAAGAAGAAGAAAAAGGACAAGAAAAAAAAGAATGAGCATCCTTTACAGGAGATAGGGAGGTGAAAGGGGTTGGCAGGGAGTAGGAAAGTAAAGATCCCCAATATGGGGTAATAGTGGATGAAAGCCCAGGAGAGAAGTCTTTAGGGGATGATCCAGAAATTCCTTCTGCATCCAGTAAGCCAGAAGTTCTCACAGACCTCAGAGGTCATAGAATGCAAAAGTGCGGGGAATCCTAGGCATAGAGGCAACCAGCTCGGAGTTCAAATACAGGGCAGAGGAAGACTGCAGGGTGCTATTGGCAGGATGGGGAGCTCACCAAATCTATTTGTAGAGGGATCATTGGAAACACGCTCACCACATGGGTTTGTGTAAGGTTGTCTAATGTCCAAACTGCTAGTAAATTCAAGTTGAGAAAAGAGGCTAAAACCCAAGTGCCCCATTAAATGTTCCAGCCAAATTAAAGTGGAACAGATATTAAGTAGGTTTTCATAAGAAATCTGTACTGGAAAACTCACATTTTGATGAATTTTAAGTTGGCCAATAATTTCTTCAAATCATTAGTTATCTTTTAATACAGCAGCTACTATTTAGATGGGGAAGGCAAAAGGTTACAGCACATGCATTTTGAGAACAATTCAATGTTGTCTCTAATTAACTAAGAAGAAAAGGAATGTGTTCACGTCTCTACTTGGATAGTGGAAAAGAGGTGAAGGCACCACCAGTTGGAAAATAGGATGGTGGTGATAGCTGTCTTTAAATGACACTGTTTAGGAATCTCCAAGGTTGATTTTGGAAGAAAAATCTCGGGTGAAAGGGGCAGCTGATCAAGCAGCTTCTAGTCTTGCTCCCTGTTTTTCACTCTTTCACTTATAGCACTATTGCATTTCCAAAATACCAGATGGACTCTTGGCAGGGCCAACAGTGGCCAGGAAAGCTGAACACTCTCTTCCATTAAAGCATGGACAGCATGTCAATGAGCTGTCCAGGAGCTGCTATGACAAAAGCCTAACTGAAAAGTTGAGGGCAGAGGTTCTGAGTTTTGTTTTAATAAATTGCTGTTCCTTTTGTCTTTTTATCATCCTTTTCTATAGAGCCAAAAGGAAATACTAGAATTGCAGCAAAAAGAGATTTGGCAAAACCTCAGGTTCCTTATAGATGAAGAAAGCTATGACATATTACTCCTTGCCTGTTTGCCACACACAAAAAATTGCACTGCTAAACTAAGTGGAGTCTTTACCACTATACATAAATCCCAATATAGACATTTACTCTATTGCATGTCATAGATACTGTGTTTTTTACAAATTGAAGGTTGTGGCAACCCTGCATCAAGCACATCTATTTTTTCCAACAGCATTCTCACTTCATGTCCTTGTGTCACATTTTGGTAATTCTTGCAATATTTTAATTTTTTTCATTACTATATTACTATATTTCTTATGGTGATCTGTGATGAGCGATCCTTGATGTTACTGTCATAATTGTTTTGGAGCATCACAAACTGTGCCCACATAAGACAGCAAACTTAATTGATAAATGGTGTGTGTGCTCTGACTGTTCCACTGACTAGCTGTTTTTCCATCTCTTTCCCTCTCTGCGGGCCTCCCTATTCCTGAGACACAACATTGAAATTAGCCACTTAACAACCCTACAATGACCTGTAAGTATTCAAGTGAAAAGAAGAATTGCACATCTCACACTTTAAATCAAAAGCTAGAAAAGATTAAGCTTAGTCAGGAAGGAGTGTTGAAAACGGAGATAAGCCAAAAACTAAGCCTCTTGTGCCAAATAGTTAGCCAAGTTGTGAATGCACAGGAAAAGTTCTTGAAGAAAATTAAAAGTCTTACTCCAGTAGCACATGAATGATAAAGCATAACAGCCTTGTTGCTGAGATAGAGAAAGTTTCAGTGGTCTGGATAGAAGATCAAACCAGCCACAGCTTTCCCTTAAACCAGAGCCTAATTCAAAGCAAGATCCTAACTCTCTTCAAGTCTATAAAGGCTGAGAGAGGTGAGGAAGCCGCAGAAGAAAAGTGTGAAGTTAGCAGAGGTTGGTTCATGAGGTTCAAAGAAAGGAGCTATCTCCATAACATAAAAGTGCAAGGCGAATCAGCAGGTGCTGACACAGAAGCTGAAGTGAGATCTAGTAAGATCATTAATGAAGGTGACTACACTAAACAACAGATTTTCAGTGTAGACAAAATGCCTTTTATTGGAAGAAAATGCCTTTAAGACTCTCAGAGCTAGAGAAGTCCAAGCCTGACTTCAAAGCTTCAAAGATAAATTGACTCTTTTGCTGGTGGTTAATGCAGTTGGTGACTGGAAGTTGAAGACAATGTTCATTTACCATTCTGAAAATCCTAGGGCCCTTAAGAATTATGCTCAGTCTACTTTGCCTGTGCTCTATCAATGAAACAACAAAACCTAGATGACAGCACATCTGTTTACAACATAGTTTACTGAATATTTTAAGCCCACTGTTAAGACATAGTGCTCAGGAAGAAAAAAAGACATCTTTCAAAATTATTACTGCTCATTGGCAATGCATCTGGTCACCCAAGAACTCTGATGGAGATGCACATGTCCAATGTACAAATGTGCAATGTACAGTGTGCCCGCTAATTCAACAACATCCATTCTGCAGCCATGGGTCAAGGAGTTATTTTGACTTTCAACTCTTATTATTTAAGAAGTACATTTTATAAAGCTATAGCTGCTACAAGTAGTGATTCTTCTGACGGATTTGGGCAAAGTCAACTGCAAGGCTTCTGGAAAGGATTCACCACTCTAGATGCCATTAAGGACATTCCTGATTCATGGGAAGAGGTCAAAATACCAACATGAACAGGAGTTTGGGAAGAAGTTGATTCCAATCCTCACAGATGACTTTGAGGAGCTCAAGACTTCAGTGGAGAAAGTAACCGCAGGTGTGGTGGGAATAGCAAGAGAACTAGAAGTGAAGATTGAAGCTGGGACTGCATCGCTGCTATCTCATGATAAAACTTTAACTGATGAGGAGTTGCTTCTTACACATGAGCAGAGAAAGGGGCTTCCTGAGGTGGAATCTACTCCTGGCGAATATGCCATGAAGACTGTAGAAACAAAAAGAAGGATTTCGAATATTAATCAACTTAATTGGTAAAGAAGCTGCAGGGTTTGAGAGGATTGACTCCAATTCTGAAAGAAGCTCTGCTGTGGGGAAAATGCTATCACATGCTATCACGTGCTACAGACAAACGTTTATGAAAGGAAAAGTCAATCAATGAGGCAAACTTCATTGTCTTATTTTAAGAAATTGCCACAGACACCCCAGACTTCAACAATCACCATCCTGATTAGTCAGCAGCTATGAACATCAAGGCAAGACCTTCCACCAGCAAAACAATACAACTCTCTGAATGCTCAGTTGATGGTTAGCATTTTTTAGGAATAAAGCATTTGAATTAAGGTATTTACCTTGTTTTCTCAGACACAGTGTTATTGCATGCTTAGTAGACTATAGTGGAGTGTGAACAAGGACTTTACATGCACTGAGAAATTTTATTGGTTTTATTGTAATATTAATTTTATTGCAATAGTCTGGAACCAAATCTGCAATATCTCTGAGGTATTGTTGTACGTTTAAGTGATCTCTGAAGACAGTTTGCAAATCACAATTGTTATCCTTCTGAGTCTTTCAGTACTCTCCACTTCCGCTCTCACACTGATGGTGGACTGTGTAATATAATGGGCCCAGATTAACTCAGATGGTAACTCTCAAAATCAATCCAGAGGGATCTGGATTTCGTCTCTCTAAACCAGATCAAGAAGTTTCTACATCAGTTTTACCACCTCTGGTGTGGGAGAAGGCTGATGAAAGAAACAGTAACACAAGTTCTGACAATGCAAGGGCAGATGGGCTAAACTAATTAAAATGGGTACTTAACAAAATCTAAAAATAAAAACTATGCCTTTTATTTTAAATGCCAATGACAGTTGGCATTTCTATACAGGAAGGACTGTGGCTTGCATTTCATATTCATTTGGGACTACAATACGTTTGAGCACCTGAAATGTGCAGTGGACTCTGCTTACTAATGCTGTCTGCACGTGGTGCAAGCAATGTTTTGTGTGTGCTTGTCTTGTTTTCCTAAACTCCTGGAGGACAAAGCCTGCTTTACCTTTCTTCCAAATCCCTCTGCTCAAGAGATGCATCTCTGAACTTACACCAAACATTCTTACTCTTATAGTCCTGGCTACATTCTATTTGTAGGTCCTGTTCAAATATGTAGCACAACACCAGACACAGAGTCGGCACTCATGTTTGTATCTGAAATGTGGCGGTTAACTCATGAGCCAGTGGTGCCTTGGAGCCTACTCATACAAGCAATGGACCCAGATTGTGCACCTTTCTTCCCAACTCTGTGTCCAGTGACCTTGCCTTGGTAGCCTGAGAGAGGCCATGGTGGGAGCATTTACATGATGGAAACTGTCCAGTTGATTTTAAGCATTCTGAATATAAGCACTTTGTCTTCTACCTCCTTTTTACTGCATCTAATTTGTAAGCTGTTTTATATTTAGCAGCTAGCCTTTCATGTGAGAATTGTACTTTGAGTAACTATGTTTATCTTTCTTAAAAATCTTTTTTAATTTCTTAAAGAAAATAATTATTTTTTACATGCCTTTTTATATTATGTTGGACATTTTTGGAAGAGAATTATTCCTTTACTTGGTTTATATAAAGAGTAGTTATCAAAAGAAAAAATGGTATTATAATTTTGCCAAAAGTATATTAAACAATTAGTAAATATTCTAAAATTTCCTTTTTTTAATGACCAGGAAATCAAATTGTTGGTTTGTAAAATTAGAAAATAGGTTTATGTACTAGAAAGTTAATTCCATTGCATTAAAATTACCCGTTTGGGAAGCTCTACTACTATCTGACAAAATAATTGCTATTTAAACCAAATGCATAATACTTTTTGTCTAAAATGGGCTTTGTGATTTTCAAATATGAACTTTCATTTTCCAGAACTTGCATTAGAGAGATTATGGTCTTTGGAGGTTCGATCAACTGTTTAATGGGAAGAATGATGCCTCCTCCTCTTTGGAAAGGCAGTACAGTGCTATGCTTAGGAAGGGAGGTTCCAGGGCAAACTGCCAGGGTTCTAGGCCCAGATACTCCCTTTATTATCTGTGTGACCTTAGGGAAGTGACTTAACTTCTCAGTGCCTTGATTTCTTCATATGTAAATGGGGATGCTAATAGAGCCTGCTTTGTTGATTTATGATTTGGATTAAATGTATAAATACTGTGTGTGTAAAACACTTGGAGTGATGCTCAGTACTCAGTAAGTGATAAATCCCCCTTCTCCTCTACCTCCTCCTCCTCTTCCTTCTTCTCCTTCTTCTTCCGATCTCCAAACACAGAATCTCACACCTACTGGGTACTTAATAAACATGTCTGAGCTGGTTAATTAAATGATAATTTATGAGCATGGAGCAAAGGAACAAAGACTGAGTACCTACCATGTACCAGGAATACAGTGGTGATGAACAGGGCAGACAAGATCTCCGACCTCATAAGGTTTACATTTTAGCTATATTGTTTAGTCCAGAAGGTATGGGGAATTGGTCTTAGTGTTTAAGGATTCAAAGAAAGGTCTGAAATGTAAACTCCTTGGTAGCTTGTATTAAAGGTTGTATTAAAATAAGCATAAATGAAAGGATAAAAATTTGGCTCTATGTAACAGAGACCCCAATATAGCTGTTGCATAAAGAAAATAGAAAATTGTTTCTCATGTAACTGTCCAAAGACAGGTAGTCCAAGTCTCCACAAGATTGTCCAAGGACTTGGGTTCTCTGCCTTACAGATCCACTATTGCTAGTGTGTTCTCTGTCTGCAAGGTCCCAGGTAGCACCTCATGACATCCGCATTCCAAGCAATGGGTGGGAGGAAGGAAGAAGAACATATTCCGTCCCTTAATTTTGTTCTTTGCTTCTGTGCAACCCATTAGGTGGAACTTTACATAGCTGCCCCATCTACAAGGGGGTAAAGGACGAGTCTTGAGGGACAGTTGGTAATCTTGGCCACATTCCATCCCTTTGAACATGTTTGTATTATTCATTCTCCACAGAGAATATCCTCATGCCTTCCCAAGGAATACAATCCCAAAGCCTCATCCACTTCCTGCATCTAGGCCAAGGTTGAGGATTCTCTGGATGAGATTTGCCCTCTACATCAAGGATCCTAACGTGGCTCTTTATAAAATGGTGGTCTATAATTAACAGACAAATCATCTGACCCTGAATACCCAATATAAAAATGAAGGAGTAGGGACGGGATGACAGAAATAAAAGTCCCACTGGAAAAGGGAAAATGAGAAGCACACAGCTGTCATCAATCCATGAGAAGGATCACGTCATGTTGGAAAGGAACTGTGCAAACTCCTGTCCTGCTGGTGATGGGAGTCCTTCAGTCAACCAATCTGGCAGCTATGGCTTTAGCTCTCTGGGAGGATTTCTTTTGTCCACTGTCTCCCATTGCTGCCTCTGAAGCAGACACTGGAGAGTTTACTTCCTTAGGATCACCACAACTTCCACACTCTGCTTCTTCTTGATGTCGATTTATAGATCTAGAAGTTGGGTTGATTTGTCACAGGTTTTGGCAGGCTGGTTTTCTGGCTTCTCTGGCAATACAATTCCTTTATAATTATAAGAATGCCTTCCAGACCATTTGTTTCTGTTCAGTTCCATGTGTGAGTAATCACAGTGAAGGTTCTGGTCTTGATATAGATTTTAAGACTAAATGTTCTGGTCTTTACAAGGACCTCAGTGCCACATAGATTCCCCAAGGAAACACTCCTTTGTAGTGGAGCCTCTCTGCCACTTTTCTGCCCCATGTTGACAAGGGTGTTAAATTGTAGCCCACTCATCTGTCAAAAGAGGGTGATCTGCTTAATCCTAGCCACAGGCTCAGCTCCTGGTTGTAGGGCCACAGCATTCCAAGTTGTCCTTAGGTCCACAAGAATATGTTGACTCAGCCTGAGTGGGCCAAGAATGACCACTCTTTCAATTCAACTTTACAGCTAAGTCTGCTTCTTTTCACTAAGATTCCATGTAGCCACCTGAGAGTGAGCGGTCACACCTAGGATTTTAGAAAGGAGTTCTGTGGTACCTTGCCCAAAACACATCTCCTCTGCCTTTGCTCAGTACCTAAGCTGCAAGAACTGGGGAAATAACTGACCTGGAATAAAGACTTTGCTACTTAATCTCTTGAGACTTTAAGGAAACAGCTTCACCTCTTTAGAAATAACGTCATCTTTAAAATAGCGAGTTTGACTAGCACCTCCATGTTCTTACAATTCTTTTGTTCTACAGTTTTTATAAATGTATGTGAGTATATACATATACATACAAACACATGCATATGTATTGCGTGTGTGTGTGTGTGTGATTTATTAGCTGTGATGTCATTCCAAAGTCCTTTTTCTATGATTAGATATTCTTCCCTAAGGTACCATGGCTTATATGTTAAGGGGCTGCCAAAATACTTTAATCATCCCTGCTTATTTCTATGAGGCATTTTGAATAGGTTATGCAAATTTAGCCAGCCTTTTATGAGTTGCAGTACATTTTAACAGAATTCTTCTGGTTAATTTTACCATTAAATTTCAGGGGAAATTCCATGTAGTAAAAATGCCATGGCATTGGTAATCAGACATGGGTTCATTTTCAAATTCTGCCATTTAAGCTGTGTAGTCTTGAGCAAGTTATTGAGAATATATACTTGCTCACATTAAGAATTCAAATACATTCTACTGCATACTCCTTCCCTGCTCCTTGATGACCTTTCAAGCAGAGTTCATAACTTTTAGATTACTTTTTATTAAAGAAAACTTAATTTCATTAATTAGGACTCACTTTTAGATTGGGAAAAGCCTTGCTAGATCTAAATTAAAATTTCAATTTTCAAATGATGTGGTTTGGTGATCTGCACTGGATAAGGTATCATGGTTTTTTCCTTCCCTCTTCATCTATTGTCCTTCTAGGGTTAGGGAAGAGGAAGGGGAGCATAGAGAAATACAAATAAAAGTACATACATTAACCTAACTGGTCCTAATGTTGTAGTTCCTCCAGAGTGAATTCTAGTGCTGACTGGCTGGCTATCATGGGCATTCAGATGCTGGCTCTTTCATGGGACAGAGATGTACGTTCTTCATGGGACTCCACAGCCACAGTTCGCATGGTTAGTGAACTTTCCAGACCACTCCTGTCACCTTCTCTTTGACCTTGGCCATATACCTCCAGTCTCCCAATGTTGACAGTCTTCTCCCAGGGCTGAGCATCTTAAGATGATCCAAGGCCACCCAGCTTTCCAGGCATCCACCTGACACATAGGAACCTCATAGGTCCTCACATGAAACTGTGTCTTTCCTCATGCTACCAAAGCAGGCTCCTCCTTAAGAATCCACCAGGGAAATGATACAGTAATTGCACTACTGATATTTACCCCCCAAATACAAAAACACTAGTTCAAGGGGACACATGCACCTCTATGTTTATAACAGTGTTATTTACAGTAGCTAAACTATGGAAGCAACCAAAGCGTCCATCAATAGATGAATGGATAAAGAAGAGGTGATATGTACACACACACACACACACACACACACACACACACACACATACACACACACACCACAGAATATTATTCAGCCATAAGAATGAATGAAATCTTGCCACTTGCAATGACAGATGAAGTTAGAGAATATTATGCTAAGTGAAATAAGTCAGAGAAAGACATAATATATGATTTCACTCATATGTGGAATTTAAGAAACAAAACAAATGAGCAAAGGGAAAAAAGACAGCAAGAAAGACAAACCAAGAGAACCATAACTTAACTGTAGAGAACCACCAATATTACCAGAGAGGAGGGGGACTGGGGATGAGTGAAATAGGTGAAGGCGATTAAGGAGCGAGTACTGGGTGATGTATGGAATTGTTGAATCTCTGTATTGTCCACCTAAAACTAACATTAACACCGTATGTTAACTATACTGGAATTAAGAAAAAAAAAGAAAGAATCCACTGGGGAAGAAGTAAGCATGAAACTCTCAGTTCACCAGGTTGTCAGACTTCCCAGAATCTTCTCTTCATGGTCTGATCCAGGGGCAATGCCAGAGCAACCTACAGATGCTCCAGCATAGCAAGCCTCTAGGTGAGATAAAGGTCCTAGTCTCCTTTCAGGGAGCTCACAATGTTTAAATCCAACTACTTGTTTTAGGGAAATATCACAGCTCTACCCACTAGACTGAAAACATACTAATCCAAAAAAAAGAAGAAGGAGAAGGAGAAGGAGAAGAAAAGGAGGAGGAGGAGGAGAAGGAGGGGGAGGGGGAGGAAGGGGAAGAGGTTGGGGGGGGAGGAGAGGGAGGAGGAGAAAGAATAGAAAAGAAAAAAGAAAACCTACTAATCCTGTGAATTTTCCACTTCAAAGTATTCTTGAATTTTTAGTCTTTTCTCTGCATAAGTGGTGATAGGGTTGATAGAATCAGGACCACTCAGCTATATGTCAGTAAGTCCTATAGAAATGTATCTAGGAGCTCCTCTTCAAAATATCGGGGTACTTTTCAGCTAGTGTTCCCAACTTTAGCTGAAACCTGAGATAATAAAGTCTCATTCGACATTCCTGTTACCAAAAGGAATTATGATGATGATGATGATCATCAACATCATCATATTAGCTAACATTTAGAACTATGTACCAGGCATTATTCTGAGCACTTTAGGTTTGCTAAATATTTAACTCTCTAACAACCACGTAAGGTTCTGTCTCCATTTACAGATCCAGAAACTGAAGCACAGAAAACGAAGAACGTGCCTAAGTTTGCACCACAATTAAGTGGCAGATCTGGGATTCAAAGGCAGGCAGCATAACTGTACAATTTGTACCCTTCACCATGACATTTTCCTGATCCTTCCTGTTAAGAAATTTGGACTTTATCCTAAGGGTGATGGGAAAGAACTAGATTTTTCCCCCTTTACCTATACAATAAAGATAAGGAAGCATACCCTCTACAGTGATTTGGAAGATAATATAGATGAAGATTCTGGAACCAGCCCTGAGGAGTAGCAGGAACTTGATGATAAATGATAATAAGTATCATTAGTTTTCCCTTTCTATATGAGGTAGTTAGTACGAAGTCAGGACAGAACAATCCAAGAAAATCCAGAACCGTCATTCCTGTATAAGTAGGGGAGCTCTACTTCCCACCCTCAAATCCCCAAATCAGCTGGCAGAGATACTGAGCCCCACATATGATTCCCTTCTATAACCACCAAAGGAGGAAAAAGTACAAAATTAAAATGCATCCAGCCATGACCATATGCAATAATTTCTTTCCTGTTTGGTTTATTCCTTTGAAGACGGAGCCAAAGAATCAGAGACAAGTTTGAGAAACTGAGACTGCGTCTGAGCTCTCTGATCCTCTTGATGAGGGGCCTGGTCGAATCTGGATGGAGCAGCAACTGGAGAAAGACCCCAAGTTTTATCTTCCCTGGCAGGCAAAGTGTCAAAATTAGTCCCAGACAAAGCACTACGTGAAAATACCAGCATGACGTAAATCCCCTTCAGGGACTGAGTTGACCATGAGCATTAGAGAATTGCAGTTTGAGGCCAGTGATACCTGCACAAACCAATGGATTTGGGTTTCTATAAAGCCAGGGTATTAGGGAGAGACCTGATTACCTGTGGCTTAGTCTGAATTAAAAGGCAAGGCAATTACACAAAAGCTCTCATTTAACTTTTAAGTGGGATTAGGCCTACACTAACTTTATGAGTCTAGGTTGCTAAAAACAAATGGCAGTTTCTCACACGCCCTCAGAAGAACTGGGGCTTATATAATTTTTCCAGTTTATGAGGCATTGTGCCCAAGACTAGCAGATAGAAAGTGCCTGGAACCAAATGTACCCTGTCTTATGGCTCAAACCAAGCGACAGGACAACAGTAGATTCCTTCTTGTTTTTCCACTCACACAAAGGCAGCGTGGTGTCAGGGGAAACATCGGGTTGTAGTCCTGTCTCTGCTACTGGAGCCCCACGTCTTCAGAAAAAAAGAGGATCATGAACTCCTTTTTGTCTCCCTTTCCTCATCTGTCCATGGGACCCTGGGCTCTAAAACGCTGAGTTCCTCAGTCTTCTTAGAAATGTGATTATTATGACTTCAATACAGTTGGGATATGTGACAAAGGAACAAGGTAAAGGGTAAGGCTAAGGAGATGGAAAGACAACTGGAAAAGTAAGCATCTTTAACTTCTGATAAAGGCTTCCTTCCCCTTTGTAACTTGATACACTGTAGGGAGCTTCCTGGCTCCCACGAAAAGTGGACTGAGGGTGTGTGTGCAGGGGAAGTTACACAGGCAACTTAAATGTTTTCCCAGAACTCATGGAGCGTCCATGAAGCCCTGCTTGGGGGATGCTGTGGTCTCTCTCACAAATATGTATAACTTTCTTAGTGCATACACAAATATGACATTCGCAATTTCTCTAACATCGAGAAAAATGCAAGAACTGAAGAAGGATTCAAAATCAAACCAGATTAAACTAATATTTGAGAATCAAGTAGCTCTACCTGGGATGATACCGATTCTGGTGGGCACCTAAATGGCTTTTGGGTTGCCAGAGACATCTTACCAGGAGTGTACTAAAAAATAAAATAATGCACTGGCTTTGCAGTACAAAAGCAGATTCCATAAACCACAATATCTCTCTGTGAGGAAATAGACTTCCTGTCTGCTATTTTTTTATGTGCCCAATTAAGTGCAGATTTTTGGCTGCGTGAGCAACATAACTGCAGCATTTTTTCCAGAAAAACCAAGAAATGAACTAAAAAACTAAACAAGAAAAAGTCTTATAAGAAGATGGTCTGATAAGTGCTGGGAGATAATATTTTTTTTCTCATTTTATACCTGATATCTTCTAACCTGGATATGACCAACCTCGAGCAGAGCGACTTTAGATCACATTTCTAAGGTGCTGGCAGCTCCCCATCCCAGAGGGATTTTCACTGAGTAAGGTGAGTACATTTCAAGGCCTTATATGGAATAAAATAGCAGGGTATTGAGTCAGGATAGGTGGTTCAACGAGTTGGGTGTCTGAGAATTAAAAATCAAAGTTACCCAAGATTCTTTGATGAAAACTAGAGGCTAGATGACTTGGTTCAAAAGAAATAAAAACCTGCCTGAAACCTAATTACCAAAATAAACTTGAACTCAAATATGTTAGGACTGAAAAGATTCATAGATATTAATTTTAGTGCTGAGTTATACACACCTGGGCACGTCGTGGCTTGGGCCAAAGGCAAGAAAGCTAGAATCCTGTGAGAAAGGCTGTGTGTATCAGCACCAGTGAAGGAACCCAGCTTTACTGATATTCTTTCTGCCACCTCAGAGGGAGCCAAAAAGCTTTAAGTAAGCTTATGTATACTCCTTAAATCTGGACAGAAGTTCGAGTGGTCTCAAGGAGGTCAAGCTTTTTCTATAAGTAGTCACCGAGGAAAGTACCTCCTGCTAGGGTTGAAATCCGCACCAGTCCTGGAGACATAAAAGAGTTTGGCAGCACCTGTGTGAACCTTTCTTTGTTCGCTTTGTAGAAGTAAAGGGCAACAGAAATGCTTTTAGGGAGAAGCCCAAACCGGCTGGAAATATCTTTGCTCTTGGATGAGGGCTCCCATATCCTCCCCAAAGCACCTCCTCCAGGTAAACGAATTTGGTATTTTTGGCGCTTTGGCCTTCTCTGCTCTGGGTTCCACATTTCTGAATTTGCCTTAGTATCAAGACACAGGATATGATAAAGGTTGGATTGGCTCAGTCTTTCTGCTCTGGGTAAAAAGCAGGCAAGGGTTTCATCTATGCCTCTCTGGATCTACTCTGCAGCCCATTTTAACTCACCCAGATACCTCTAAACTTGACTGTTCGCTTGGGCAAACTGCTTAATCTTCTACCTTTCATTTTCTTCATCCATTAAGTGTGTTTAGAAATGCATGCTGTACCTACTTTACACTGATGTGATGATGACAAAACAGATAATATAGCCAAAAATGATTTAAGAGCCTCCAGAAAAAAAATGTTATGAGCCCTTACATGTGTAACATTCAACCTCCCAGTAAATCCAAACCACAATTGTTGTTTTCAAAATAAAGATTATAAATAGGGAAGCAAAATAAAAACATGTGCTTCAGTGTAGACTGGTATGTGAATTCAATGCATTTGTAGGTTCATTTGTTGACTTATACGAAGGGGAAAAAAAGAAGCCTAGTACAGTTGTGGTGTCAATAGATAGGTTTGTAGTTAATGGGGCGTGGCAGTTCTGATAATGTCACTGCATGTTTATATGTTGATTTTAGTTGCTCTTCTTCTGGTCATGTAAGGGTCCAGGATCAGCGCAGGCCTGAGTCCTGGTTTGAAATGTAAATGTTCTCCAACGCGAAATAAGCTTGTTAAACTTCAAATCACACCCTCTCAGGAGTCTGCATGCTTTGTGAACCACTACATAGCTGTTCAAAAAGTGCCCTCCTAATGAGGCCAATTCTGACTAATGCATATTCCAAGAATAATACTTGACCAAAATTGAATGCAATTCTCTTGTACTTATTATAATTTTCTATGACAGAGAGCAGAGGCTAAATTCGGTGAAAGTATTGTTTTTCTTCTAAACTTGGGTCTGCCAAAATTTGTTTTTATTTCTACCCTCATCCCCAAATCCTACCCCCCCCACCCCGTCATCCCTTTTGGAATGATGTAGTGATCCTAGCCAACTGGGAAACTTGCTGGCATTTGTAGAGTGCCCGTTTTCACCACTTTCCTTCACCCCTTCAATAGATTTTTGGTATGGAATGGAAATATTCCCAAATGGAAGAATCATTAACAGCAGCAATGTCAAAAGCAGCCTTGAAATGAGGCATCTGATATCCCATATGTATAGTGTACTTATCACACAGACAATGTAAAAGCTATTTGAGGTCTGTAACTTCCTTTTCTACACAGAAGGAAATGTGGCAGTGAATCAAATTGATACAAGAATTTTAAATATGTGTGGTCACCCAAAGTTAGAGAAGATTATAAATTCAGCATTAGAAACCAAAAGAAAAAAAATAAGCCACAGGTAGTATTCTCATATTATATTTGTTTGAGCTGTCAGGACAAAATACTAGAGAGAAATATTTTTATGACATGGAAACCAAGATCTGCTTTCCAAAATTATTTTCCACTAACTTAAAGCTATGTATCATTGTGCAAACCTAAAGACTCTGACCCTTACATAATTAAATATTTATCTTATAACTGGTGAAAGGATACCCATGTCAACTATGCATGTATGCATGGTAGTGGTGGGCTCTAGACCCTGTGATAATGGTCTGGGAAGCAAGACTGACCTTCTAATCTCCAGGATCACGCTGTTTTGCCACAAACTTATGACTGATTCAGGAGGGATGCCAAAATCCCTCATTTCCTCAGGTACAGAGGGAGAAAGGAATCTGTAACGAGGCAGGCTGCTCTCAATAACTTTAGTAAGAGTGTTTTATCTTTTTCTTTGTTTACTCTTAAGAGGATAGTAAAGACGCCAAATCTCTTTTCTGAATTAAAAAGGGTGTGAGGTTCTAGGGAAGGGTGATGCTTTCAGTGGGATGGCCCATCTGTCTTCCCAGGTCTTAAGTAGGTTTACTTTGATTTACCCTGAGAACAAGGCCTACCTTCTAGACTCCAAACACACTACACCTCACTCTGTGTGTGTGTGCTGTGTTTGCTTGTTTGTTTTTAAAGACATGAGAATGGGTAATAGAGCTCAGTGGAACCGGTGATATGGGGATTCAGTAGGTTTAGATGTTTTTCAATCCAAAGCTCCCTGCATGCTTTCCCCATGATCCTTAATCACGTCTCCAAAAGGTCTCCTGAAGCAAATCTTTAAATTTTAAAAACATTCCTGTGAGGTTATATAGACATTGCCAGATGCTCAACCTATTATTACTGTTGGACTTCTCTTCCCAGACATGGAGAATAAAGCAGGTGTCTACTCTTTCCTCTTCTGCTTCATCTTCCCTTTATAGGGCTTACTGATGCGAGTACCAGAGCACAAATGTCTGCTGACACTGTCCCTGCTCCTGCACGTGCCCACAGGAGAAGCATTAAAGAGCCAGTAAAAATGTGCCATGTGTTTGCCATGACCGCTGACCCACACAACTTGTCTTGATGCCTTGGGAAGGCTCTCTGGTCCACTCAGGATTTAGGGAACATGCAGTACAACATGCCATTCAGGGCTGGGCCACACAGGACATGAGAGCGGAATACTTAGAGATAATTCAAACCTGGAGACTATTGTTGCCAGTACTATTAGCGTTGATACTTATGGTCCACAGATATTTATCAACAAGGGGAGACTGATGACTGCTCACTTTTACTCAGGGCCTAATACCTTACACAGTATTTGCTCATTATTTATTTAATCTTCACAGTTTATCTGGGATGTATAAGGTTCTGTACCATTTAAATAAGAAAACCGGGCTCTGAGTAGTTCATTCAGTCAACAAAAATGTATTGAGAACTTACTAACTGTCAGATGATGTTCTAGGCACTGGAGATAAAATAGTAAGCAGAACAGACGAAATTCCTGCTCTGAGGGAATTTGCATTCTAGTTGGTGGGCAGAAAAGAGACAGACAAGAAATGAATACCCAGGTGAAATATAAAGCATGTCAGGTGGAGATAAATGCTGTGGAGAAAAAATTATGATGGAGAACAATAGTTAGAGTATACCAATAGGCAAGAGGGCAGGGCTTCTATTTTACAGTCCGGGCAATCTAAAAATACCTTGTTGAGAAGGTGATATTTGAGCAGATAGCTGCAAGAAGTACAAGAGCTAGTCAGATGGATATGTGGTGCACTACTGGCAGAGGAAGGAGCAAGGGCAAAGGCCCTAAGGAAGGAGCATACTTAGCTTGAGTGAAGAAATGCCAAAAGACATTTATGGCTTATATGGAATGAACAAGCCTGGGAGTAGTGGAACATGAAGTAAAAAATGTAAAAAGAATCCCATCAATGTGGAGACTTGGCTTTTATTTTGAATGAGAGGACAAACCCAGGTGTTATTCAAAATGCTTAACAGCAGATACAACCGGACATCCATGCTGATGGGTTGCTGTCTATACAGCTCTAGACAGCTGATGGGTTGCTGTATAGACAGCAACCCATCAGCATGGATGTCCGGGCAGAGCATGGAAGCAGCATGGAGGGTCCCCTGAAGTGCCAAGCTTTATCCCTTGAGTTGGTGTGCTGTGGGGAGATCATGAACTGAAGGGGAACATCAGGGAAAGGGGACTTTGGGGAAAGACTATCTATCAATAGAGATGGAAGGATTTCAGTATTTTAACAACTGACCCCTAGTTCCAGTATGAGTCAGGTGGAGATCAGCCTTAACAAGAAATCATGGCTGTGTCTGAGTGGAGGAATGACATCATCAGACTCACTTTTTTAAGGATTCTCTCTCTTTCAAATAGACCCTAGAGAGGCAAGGGTAGAATAGGGAGACCAGTTATGTGGCCATTACAGTAATTAGGTGAGAGAGGATGGTGTCTTGGACAATGGTGGCAGTTGAGGAAGTGGTCTAAGGTATCAAACTGGGAATATATCTTTAAGGCAGAGCCAAGAGGACTTGCTGGTATATTAGATCTGAGGTGAGAAAGAAAGTATCAAGCATGACAGAAGAAATGAACAGATCTGGGTTGGTGTTGACTGGGATAAGAAGAACTGGAGGTAGGGCAGGATTGGGAAAAAGATCAACAACTTGATTGCAGACACAGTAAGTTTGAAATGAGTTAAGTTTACTGAGCACCCCCCGTGCACCAGCAAAACAGCTCTGTGAGTTAAGTACTATGTTATTAACTTTGTTTTTCAGCTGGGACAGCTTTGTCTCAGAGAGTTGAGGTGACCTACCCCTAGCACCACAGCAGGTGAAGAGGCCAAACCTGGTTTTTCAATTCTGAGTTGTATGCTTTTCTTAAGACACCACAGCTCAGAGTCAAATGGGGCTACCAAAGTAGAACACTGATGAGAATCTACTCTGTGACTCTAAGGCAAAAAGTTCAATAAAAACTTTCCAACTCTAAGATTTAGAGAATCTGTTGTAAAAGAGGAGAAAAGTTTAATCTTAAATTCACTTGAAAAACCAAAAGTTTTTTTCCTTAAAAAATAAAACAAAACTGAGGTGAGCCTAAGGCCAGCATGCTGATTGCATCAGAGAGACAAAGATGAAAAGAGGAGAGAGGAAAACGGGCATGAGCCCTAAATCAGCACGTTAAAGGGGCTGGCCTGTGAGGCTTGTATTATCAGACATTAGTCAGAGAGGGACGTTCTTTTGCTGGCATAGAAGAAATCTGAAATAACACATTAATTTTAGGTCCTTTGATATTTTTTCCTGGAGATGTTTTGTTTTGATACATCCAACAACAGCCAAAGAGAAAGCCTCAGAATACAGACATAATAAAAACAGTTGATGAACCAGAGTCGCTAAGCCTAAGTTCCACAGTCTTTGTCTTGCTCAGCCCAAATCTGCAGCTCACTAGGAAGCTACAAGGCATCCTGGAGAATTTAAAGAGCAAGACTAAATGTTTTAAAGGTCTAGTGTCAGGACTTCCTCCTTTCAATTAATGGCTTGAGACCTGATAAAGCTCAGATGTTTCTTAGAAGAGTACTGGTTTACAATTAACCAGGAGATCACTGAGCATACTAGAGGGTTTTTATCAACACAAAAACCCAATGGCACAGCATGGGAAGCTCTTTCACTGTTTGCCGGAGGGCTGGCATCCAGTGGTTTAGAAAGGAAGGTACCATCATTTGGGTAAAGAAATGAAGAAGGAAACTGGGTTGTGCACTCACCCATTCAACCAAAACTTGTCCAAAGCAAGTAACGTAACTATAAAAACTGAGATGGTATAAGGTAAATAGAGTCTTCATCTTTTATAATGCAGAGTCAAAGATACATAAAACTGATATATCAATATGAAGGCAATCACCTGAAGAAATACAACCAGGAATTGTTTGGTGGTCTGGGGCAGGGAATGAGAAAGGGGCTAAGGAAGTGGGGATAAACACCCTGTATTTCATACTCTTCTTTACTGCTTGCCTTTAAAAAAAAATGCATGGATATGTATTTCATTTAAAATTTTAAATTGGGTTAAGCGTCCAACTCTTGATTTTGGCTCAGGTCATAATCTCAGGGTCGTGAGATTGAGCCCAGCATGGCGTTCCACACTCAGCATGGAGTCTGCTGGAGATTCTCTCTCTCCCCTCCTTTGCCGTTGCACCCACTCTCTCACTCTTCTCTCTCTCTCAAATAAGTAAATCTTTAAAAAAAATAAAATTTTAAAATTGAATAAATATATTAAATTTTATTTATATGAACAAACATCGGGGGATAGATGGTGAATAAAATATACATATTCCCTCCTGTAATGGAAACTTTTGATTGAACACCCCAAAGCAGATAAAGAGTAAGAAATCTGAGGCACAATAAAGGAAAAACTGAAGTAGAATTTTATTTTCCCTTTTGGAGGTACACTTACATCTTTTTTCTGCTAGTGCCTCAGTCCTCTGCCTTGGATTAAAGTATAATGAAGGAAGGACATAGTATGTTCCCAACTGGTAGACATTTAGCTATAGAAGGCAAGCTCTGGCTCTACCATATTCCCTACACATTCCTCCCATATTCTTTCTCTTGTCTCCGAAAAACTTCAGAGTTCCTTTCCTCAGTAGGAAGTTAACCACCCACAGAAGTCGGTTCTTTCTTACATTTCCCTTTGATTCTAGAACTCTGACAAGGCTCTAGTACTTGCTTACCAGACTCCCCAACCGGATCATAAGGAAGATGCTTCCAAAAATAAATTGCCAGAAGCAAAAGAGTTAATAAACTTAAATATGCTAAAGGTGACTCATTCACAGAACTTCAGACTTCAAACATGGAATCATTAAAACTATTAGTGTTTCTCTGAGTTCTGTCCTACAAAAGATGGGGAAGGCCGGCTATCTTTGTTTTAATAGCTTGGATAACTCTTTCTTCACATAATTGGTTTCAGTTTATCAAGACTTTTTTTCCTGAGGCTACATGAAGGATTACTGATTTGGCTAGTAAGAAAAACCTTTTCAATATAGTGGCCCACAGTCATTACAAACCCAGGATAATTATCCTGATTTTGCAATTAGAACTCGGGCTTTTTGCTGATAATAACACTAGTTTACATTTGCACTCAAGCATTCATGCTCTGCATTCAACAAAATTTAATTTGTGCCTATCATGTGCCAAAAGTATAATAGGCATAAGGACTGAGAATGAAATAACAACTCCATGTTCTTAGGAAGTACATAGTTTAGCTTACATCAAAATAAACTTTAGAACACTTGCTGTGATGAGCACCAAGTGTTGTATGGAAGAGAAAAAAAATAAACTTTAATAAGTGTTTAATAAAGTTGTAATGGGGACAATATTACTTCCATCTACATTGTTTCCCATCAGCCTTTACAGATTAGGGAGAGGAGAAGGATGAGATGCCATCTAGAGATGGATATGCTGTAGGAAAAGGCCCTTCATAATGGAGGAAAATAAAGCAGAAATCTATCAGGTTTGAAGGATTGTGAGAAGTAATCAGTAAGGTAAGAGTTCAGACTCACATAATTGCATTTCATCCCTATCTCCACTTTGAAAAAGGAGCTTGGTTTGGGTAGAATATATTGAAATATGAATATAGGTATAAGAATATTAGGGATAAAGGTAGCCTGAGAATATTGTACACTTCTAGGAGAAGCCAGCATTCAGCCTAAAGAAGAACTCTGGAATACTGCCATCGACTTACAACTGTAATTCTTCTTCCTGGCCTTCCCCCAAAGGAACCACAGCCACTTATCCTGGTGACTGTAGACTGAAGAAGGGAAAATAATCACTTTTTAAAGAAATTACTTGACATTGACCCTAAACTGACATTAACTCTTTAGCGCCAAAGACACTGGCTCACCAGTTAAAGTAGGGGTTAATAGAGATCAGGTAATCCGTGTAATTTTAGCCCAGGTTTGTCTCACAATGGGCCAGTGGGTCTCCAAAACTACTTCAGAGTTTTTTTCAAGATTTCAGAAGGCATAGTTGAAAAATATAACCTTAGCAACTGGTAGAAGCCCGCATATTTGTTCTCTGTCCTATGGAGTGAAGGTTATTATGGTAAGAAAAGCCAAGTGGAAACCCCTAGAACTTTTCCCATGCCCACCAAAATATTAACTGATAGCAACACCACATGCCTAGAAGGACTGTACAGATTTGTGCCATCATCAAGGACTTGAATGATATGTAAGTGGTGATTCCTAACACATTGCTATTCAAATAACTTTTTTTTAAGATTTTATTTATTTGTCAGAGAGAGCACAAGCAGGCAAAGTGGCAGGCAGAGACAGAGAGAGAAGGAGGCTCCCCACTGAGCAAGGAGCCCGATGCGGGACTTGATCCCAGGACCCTGGGATCATGACCTGAGCAGAAGGCAGCGGCTTAACTGACTGAGCCACCCAGACATCCCTCAAATAACTTCTTAAGGGGCATGTGTGTTGTTAAGTGTCTGCCTTCAGCTCAGGTCATGATCCCTGGGGTCCTGGGATTAAGCCCCACATGGGGCTCCCTGCTCAGCGGGAAGTCTGCTTCTTCCTCTCCCACTCCCCCTGCCTGTGTTCCCTCTCTTGTTGTGTCTCTCTCTATATAAAGTAAATAAAATCTTTAAAAAAATAATAACCTCTTAAGACTGTACATAAGATAGATGGATTCTGAAAAATGATAGTGCATGATCATAAACTTAATCAAGTGGTGACTCAAACTGCACTTGCTGTTATAGATG
>NC_137895.1:66869767-66995149 GCF_963455335.1 Martes martes
AAAAAAAAAAAAGAAAGAAATACTAATGGCAGTCACAATGAATTAAGTACTGATATCAACATGGATGAATCTCAAAATAATTCTAGGCAAAAAAAGTCACAGCTAAAAACATACATGTTTTTCATTTTTAATTTTAAAAAATTGTTTTTTTGAGAGGGAAAGTGCACATGTGCACACAAGCAAGGGGGAGGGGTAAGGGGGGAGGAAGAGAGAGAATCCCAAGTAGGCTCCACACCCAGTGCAGCCCAATATGGGGTTCCATCTCACGACCCTGAGATCATGACTTGAGCAGAAATCAACACCCCAAGGGCTTAACCAACCGAGCTGCCCAGGCACCCAAAGCACGTTTTTAAAAAAGATTTATATAAAGTTCAAAAATAAGTAAAACTGATCAATATTTTTTAATAATATCTACAGAGGTTGCCACACTATACAGAAAAGTAAAGGAATAGTTAACACAAAATTCAGAATTCTCTTTGGGAAAAGAAAAGGAGCATCTGGATACGATCAGTGAAGGACACACATGGGCTTCTAAGAATTCATGTTCTACTTCTTCAGCCTGGTGTGAGTTCACAGATTTTTAAAATTCTTTAAACTACACATATAATTTCTACAGTCTTCTATAAGTTACAGTACATTTAGCAATAAAGAAGTGAGGAGAATAATTTTATCCATGATTTTTGGCCACTTGGGAATTAAGTTTCTGATTTTTGGTATTTGAAGACTTCTTGGCTTGGACTCTTTAATGGGAACAATTCAGGATCACCAGATACCACATGAAATTAATTGTGATTTCAGCTTCCAGACTTTAATCCAATGGACTTTGAATGGCAGAACACCATCTGTCTCCACAGAAAAAAGGGGAGTTTCTTACAATAAATGACAAATCAATAGAAAAAATTCACCAACACTGAACCAGACTTTAACCTGGTATGTATAATACCAGACCCCTCCCACCCATCTCCAATCCTCCAACATACTCAAGCAAGCACACGGTTTCCCTCACATAAGTTCAAAACAAAAATAAAGATTTTTTTTTGCCTCTCATTCTAGGAAGCATAATCTCCACATTTCAATCTTACTTCCTAACCTTTAAATAAGAAGTGGACCATCTTTAGACTGCAAAATAATGTTCTTTTCACAAAATCAAAACCTAAAGCTCTAAGGGCCTTTATTTGTATGTTCCCTAATGAGTGGGGGAGTACTGCCCCCAAATTAGCTATGTTCCATCAAGTTTAAGTTTCCTATGTCAGTAGAAGTGTATTCAAAGCAGAAGGCTTTCTGTAAACAAAAGGAAAATATGGGTTAGTGGGACTAATTAGTTCTGGATGAAAAGATCCGTTCTTTGGAAACAATTCAGCCTTCATGTAATAGATTTTTATGTTAGAAGGTGACTCATAAAGAGTGAAGATTTCATTTTTAACTTCCCAATTTACTTTCAGCCTCCACAATTACTTATTTAGAAGATGAGACCATGTGTTAGGAATTGAAAGTTAATTCTGCTTTTATATAAGTCATTCTGAAGGTATATGCTTCAATATTTTGATATTGTCTGTCTTCATCAGGTTGCCACTTCTCAATGGTGAAGATAATAAATGTTATTTGTTTCCAGAAAAATAACTATTAATACATTTCTATAATACTATTATCCTACTTTTAAAAAAGCTTATCTGTGTATAGTTGACAAGCAATGTTACGTTAGTTTCAGGTGAACAACATAGTAATTCAACATCTCTATACATTATGCTATGCTCGATGCAAGTGTAGCTACCGTCTGTCACCATACAGTGCTGTTATAATACCATTGACTAGATTCCTTATGCTGTACCTTTCATTCCTATAACTTATTCATTCCATAACTGGAAGTCTGTATCTCCCACTCCTCTTTACCTATTTTGCCCATTCACAGACCTGCCTTCTCTCTGGCAACCTTCAGTTTGTTCTCTGTATTTATAGATCTGGTTTTGCTTTTTGTTTATTCACTTATTTTGTTTTCTAGATCCATGTGAGTGAAACTGTATGGTATTTCTATTCCTCAATTTGACTTATTTCACTTATCATAATACCCTCTAGGTCTGTCCATGTTGTCGTAAATGGCAAGATCTCATCCTTTTTTATGGCTCTGTGTGTGTGGTGAATATATAGAGTCACCAAGTCTTCCTTACCCATTCATTTATCAATGGATACTTAGGTTGTTTCCATATCTTAGCTATTGTAAATGATGCTGCAATAAACATAGGGGTGCATAGATTTCTTCAAACCAGTGTTTTCATTTTCTTTGGGTAAGTACCCACTATAGGAATTATTGTATCATAGGATATTTCTGTCTTTAATTTTTTCAGGAACCTCCACACTCTTCCACAGTGGCTGTACCAATTTATGTTCCCACCAACAGTGCACGAGGGTTCCTTTTTCTCCACACTCTCACCAACACTTGTTATTTCTTGTCTTTTGATTTTAGCCATTCCTGACAGGTGTGAGGTGGTATCTCATTTGGTTTTGATTTGCATTTCTTTCCCCGATGATTAGTGATATTGAGCATCTTTTCACATGTCTGTTGGCCATCTGGAGGTCTTTGGAAAAATGTCTATTCAAGCCCTGTGGCAGCGTTGACAAGACTGACTCCATCTTTGACCCTCCATCTTGTTCATGTTTGCACAACGACCTCTCTTAAGGCGGTGTGTTCTGGTCTCAAGAATCTGTCAGAGATAACATAGTCTTCTTTCTTGATGCACAGGTGGTGCCACCAGATCTAATTAAAGGGTAGCTGTCAATTAAGTGCATGCAAGCCCTTTGAGGTGCACTTGAACCCTATAATCCTACTGCAGTGCCCTTCTGCATGTCCCCTCACTCTATAAAATCTGTGGACTAAGGGTTGGACTTCGTGAGAATAGCTATGCGGCTGCCAAGGATCACCCTCTGCCCGATATCCCAAGTCAGTCAGTTATGCTGAATAAAGCTCAGTGTAAACTCTGCAGAGCGGCCAGCTTCATTTTCCAGTCTCAAAGTGCCTTTTCAGTTTGGGGGATATTTTACGGTCCCTTTTCCACCTCCTAACAGGTTCTCTGCCCATTTTTTAATTGGATTGTTGGATTTTTTGACGTAGAGTTGGGTAATACACGTTATTTAGCTCAGTAAAATAATTCAGAACTTAAACAAAGATAGTATGCATGTCTTTTTTAAAAGGAGGTTTTGTGGTTTATTTAAAATGACATTGGCAGGGTACCTAAGCATCAGCTCAGGTCATGATCTCCGGGTCCTGGGATCAAGACCCACACTGGGCTCCCTGCTCAGTGGGGAGTCTGTTTCTCCTTCTCTCTCTGCGTCTCTCCCTGCTCATGGTGTCTCTCTCTCTGTGTGTCTCAAATGAATAAATCAAATTGAACAAACAAACAAATATAAAATGATATTAGCTGGGGCACCTGAGTGGCTCAGTTGGCCAAGCATCTGCCTTTGGTTCAGGTCATGATCCCAGGGTCCTGGGATTGGGTCCCACATCAGGCTCCCTGCTCAGTGAGGAGCCTGCTTCTGCCTCTCCCTCTGCTGCTCCCCCTGCTTTCCTAGTCATGCTTGCTCTCTCTCCTGCTGTCACATAAATAAATCTTTAAAAAATAAATAAAATGAGCTGCTTGTTACTTTTAAAAAATAAATAAAATGACATTAGCATTACATCTCATTCCATTCTACATACATCTCCCTGGTGATGGTCATCAATATAACAATATTTTAAAGGTCTGCCATTTAGTATCAGTTCCTCAAAGATGAAAATAAATTGTGGGAAATGAGCAGCTGCTTGGGAATTGTAAGCAGGGGAGAACAAGCAGCCATTTGATTTAGGCTCATAGTTACAAAGGGTTCAAATTTAGGATTTGACATTGTGCTTGAAAGAAAATATACATATACCCATACACATAAGCACACACACAGTCACAGACAGGCATTGACAAGATGGAAAAAATATACTTTTCATACATCTTATAAACTTTGTCCCACTACTGACTTTCATTGCAGTAGTGTGCTCTATGTTAAAATTTATATAAAGTATAAATTAACCTATGAATAACTTTATGTTAAAAACAATTTGTGCAATGTGAACATTTGCTTCTTAATTTCTGAGAATCCATGCCCTAAATCAGATTACCCAAATGATAATGTCTTACTTAACCTCAAGGTCAGGAATATTCAAATGTTGTTAATTGCCCCCCTAGTGTCCTTCTGCTGGTCCAGGATCCAATCAAAGATCTCATGAAATATTTAAGGTCTGTTTTGTGTCTTTAGTTTCCTTTAAATTGTAACATTTCCTTGGTCTTCTTTTGTCCTTGAGGTTTTTGAAGGATATTGGCCAGCTGTAGAGAATGTCACCCAGCTTGAGCTTGTCTAATATTTCCTCATAACTAAATTCAAGTTATGAAATTTTGTCAAGAATGCCACAAAAGGGATGCTGTGTCCTACTCAGTGCTAAATGCCCACACTTTTCTTTTTCTTTCTTTCTTTTTTTTTTTTTTTGCTTGTGGGACTTTTTATTGCTACACTGAGATCTGCTCTTCAGGATTCCAAAAGGTGTTCAGCTCTTAAGACTCAACAGAAGAGGCAGGAGAAAGGTTTATGAGATCTGCTATAAGCTGCAATATGGATAGATGCCCAAATCCTAGCACAGTGCCTGACACATAATAACAGAGTTTGTTGAAAGGATGAACTGCATTTCATTTCATTACCCCCAGACATTCAAATGAGACACTGTAAGACATGTGAAATCCAAACTAACAGATTCACTCTCCTGGAATGCTGGAACGTTAATGTTCCCACGATAAGGAATACATGAGTCCCCACTATCCCTATTTCACAAACAAATAGGCCTACTTCTGCTTCCTTCCATTACTTCATTTTTACCGTTTTTTCCCCCAGAGAGGGAAAAATATACTTGATTGTGTGTTGGAAAAAATATACTGTGTGATACGGGATTTGGCAGTCTGAAGTAGCTTTCTAGAACGACAAGCAGTAATTGTATCGGTTTGTGGTAATGCATTTCAAGAGAAAATAAAAAATCGTTTATTACTGACATATTACTGTAAGATGCTTAGTCACATAATAGATAAAGTACTAATTGGTACTATTCGAGAACAAGACCATCTACAGATAGTACTATACACAAATCATGAAAAGGCTTTTGCTCAGGAGAGATTAAAAATACTCTATTATTTCACAGCATTTTTTTTTAAGATTTTTATTTATTTATTTGACAGACAGAGATCACAAGTAGGCAGAGAGGCAGGCCAGTGGGGCGGGGGGTGGGGGGGGCAGCGGAGAGCAGGCTCCCTGCTGAGCAGAGAGCCCAATGCGGGGCTCCATCCCAGGACCCTGAGACCATGACCTGAGGCGAAGGCAGAGGCTTTAACCCACTGAGCCACCCAGGCGCCCCTATTTCACAGTATTTTTTAAGAGCCTAATGTAAGCTGCTGTCAAGAAGCTTATAATCCTGACTATGTTTGTGCACATGTAGGTCAGATTAGATCTAGAGACAGGTATGAGTTTACACTACAAGACCACAGACAGAACAGCACCAAATTCTGTTTGAGGGAAGGGAGAACAACAGCATCTTTTCAGGCTACGAGAACATCATGAACAGGTGGCAGAAGAAACACATTCAGTAAGATCCTATGTCATCATTAATGGTGACGTTCAGTTGTTGACTCAATGAGTATGTATCAGAGTCAAATTCTAGAAAATGCCTCTCCTGATGTAAGTCTGATGGGTAAGATTGGAGTTTTTCAAAGTAAATTTTACCTTCTTGCCTGTGAAACAAAACACACACTAAACTGACCTATATGACCAGAAACCGGACCCCAGATCATTATTCACCATGCAGAAATGCAGGTTGCCTAGAAGATTCAAAATAAGGATGAGGCTTAGATTCACTGAGATTTCATGAAAGTCCCTCAAGACTTATTTACCTCTCAATTTTTACTCTGCTTAGAAAAGGCAGGAAAGTCTCTCTCTCTGACCACCTTTACTGAGTTGTCCATGCAAAGAGTCCACTGAACCCAGAGGAAGAGCACATATGTAGCAACACTCATCTCTGAAGCCAGCAAATTATCTTACTCAAAGTAGGGGTAAAAAGGGGAGAGTAAGATACAGGAGCCTGAGTGTATCATTTTCTAAATTCCCATCTGTGCTCAGACAGAATGTGTCGACAGACCCTTCACACTGCTACTATTTTTGCAAAGTATTCAATCTCAAACTCTAACACGTACCTTACTATTACAGAAAAATTTCTCCCATGAAAACCTGGTTTTCCCATGATCTCAGCCTCAGTGACCTTGGCAGAGGAGAATTCGAGCTTTGATTTAAAAGCAGGATTTTTATGTGGGTCTACCTACAGAGACATGAAGGACATCATATAGATACCCATACAACGCCTTCTGATAGAGATATTTTGTATCCACTAATAACCTGGTGTCTGGTTTTTGCACGTCAAAAAAAAAAAAAAAAAGACACTTAACGTGTCTTACCATGCTAAGAGGGTTGTATTGGTGGCTTCTCCACTATCGCTTTCTGTTTGTTGGAAAGGGCAACATCTTTGGTGAATGGGTGTGGCTTGAATGAAGGAAGACAAAGCAATTCTACGTTATCTTCTAGGAAAGTGTTTATTTTCTTGTAGCTCCATTCGGTTGCTGCTCTTGAAGCAAAGCTTTACTTGGTATTTGCCCCTGGGAAAATTAGTGGGAAACAGCACACAAGTGGAGTGGGAAGTTCAGCAGGGGTGCTCTGATGTCCCATCACTCTTCAGTTGCAGACCCAAGAGGAAGAGAGGGACCCTGCACCCTTGCACCTCGATGCTACTTGAGTATCCTCCCGCAGCAATCCAGCCAATAAGAGACAGTCACAATCCAGCCAGTGAGGAACCTCTACACTGCCAGTCTCAGTTTACTCCAATGGACTATTTATTTTTTAATTTTGTCTATTTATTTGTCAGAGAGAGAGAGCACGCATGAGTGAGACAAGCAGGGGAGAGGCAGGCAGAGGGAGAAGCAGACTCTCTGTGGAGCAAGTAACCTGATGCAGGACTCGATCCCAGGACTCTGGGATCATGACCTGAGCTGAAGGCAGACACTTAACTGACTGAGCTACCCAGGCACCCCTAGAGGACAAAAATTTTTTCCTTAGCGGCTATGGATGCTGCTATATGGATTGAACGTGTGTGTGTGTGTGTGTGTGTGTGTGTGTTTCCCCCCCCCCAATTCATATGTTCGAATCTAATCCCCAATGTGATGGTATCTGGAGCTGGGGCCTTTGGGAGGTATTTCCAGTCTGAGGGTTGAGCCCTTGTGAATGGAATCAGAGCCCTTATCCAGAGGCCAGAAAGCTAGTTCCAGACTCTGCAGGAACCCTCAGACTTCTAGTCGTCAGAACTGTGAGGAATAAACTGCTGTTGTTGATAAAGAATGACATAAAATAAAAATGATATATCTGAGTTTTATGAACATGGAAAATGCTTATGTAATGTTTATTTTGAAAAGCAGGATGAAAGGGTGCCTGGGTGGTTCAGAGGGTTAAGCCTCTGCCTTCGGCTCAGGTCATGATCTCAGGGTCCTGGGATCAAGCCCTGCATTGGGCTCTCTGCTCAGCAGGGAGCCTGCTTCCCCCTCTCTCTCTGCCTGCCTCTCTGCCTACTTGTGATCTCTGTCAAATAAATAAATAAAATCTTAAAAAAAAAAAAAAAGGATGAAAGACAGAGACTACCCAAAAACAAGAAACAAAGACAATGTATATGCAGGGGAGAAAAAATCCTGGAAGGAGACACAGGGAAATATTTTCAGGTGTTTTTTCTGAACGGCCAATCAGAGGACTTCCTTCCTTTCCACTTTTCTGTATTGTTCTGAAACTGTAAGCATCGTGTCTTAACGTTTGTAAGACATGCATACATCTGAGAAAGAAAAAGGAATGCATATATGGACTGCTGGGAACTAGCAAGTACGTTGATGCAGCTGGACACAGTATGAAACATTAGGAAATCAAGCTGGAAAAGTCATCGTACTAGTTCACGCAGGGCCCTGCATGTTCCACTGAGGAGACACAGCTTTATTTCCAGGTAGCAGGGAGCTAATGAAGCTGCCGAGCACTGCATCTCAGCTCTCTTTGTTTCCTGGGCAGTCCTCACAAGGGAGGGGTACGTCTGCACTGTCCTCCCTACTGGGAGCTAGTCTTCCTATTAAAAGCTGAAAAAAACCCTTTTACTTTGGGATAAGGATCCCATGTGTCATTTCAGATATGATGTCAGAACATCACAGAAGGATCAATCTCTCCTTTTTTTTTTTTTTTGGAAAGATTTTAGATTTTATTTATTTATTTGAGAGACAGAACACAGAGGGAGACTGAGAGAGAGAAGCAGACTCCCCACTGAGCAGGGGGCCAGATGCGAGACTCGATTCCAGGACCCTGGGATAATGACCTGAGCTGAAGGCAGACGTTTAACGGCCTGAGCCACCCAGGTGTCCCTCAATTTCTCCTATATAGGGAAGAAATGTTATTCTCTTGGCCTTGGTGTCAAAAGTAACAAGAATATCTAAAAGGTAAGTCCCCAGGATGCCTCTTAGGGGAAGGAGGCTCAGATATGATGAGAAAGAAACCCAGGTAGAAGACCCTGGGACAAAGTAGAACTATCTCAGACTTCATAAACAGAAAGCCAATTTAGCCTTATTCTGTCTGTTAATTTTTACTTTAAGACTCTGTTCCTTTGAGTTCCAAATGGTAAAGGGGAAACCATACTCTCCTAGATTCCATGGATGTGGAGCTTTGCTGGCATGTGATTTTGTCCATGATTACACAATAGCTGGAGAATCGAAGCAGAGAAAACAGTTTCATTTGCCCACAGTCAGTCACTTTTGAGGGAAGTATGCAGAAGGTCAAAGGACAAAGAAGTGATGTCCGTATTGTAGTGAAATGGTCCATCCCAGAGTACAGGCTGGGCAGGAAAGCAAGAGACCCCTAGAAGGAGCTGAAAGAACAGGCCGGTGTTTGGAATGTTTGTATAAGTGAGAGAGTCATCAAAATAGGACAGTATAATCAGCAGGGAGAAGTTCATACTTGGGGATTCACAGGTAAAGAATTTCCAGCTGATTCAAGCGACTAAAGTGTGCCCAAGGGGGTGCTGCAGGGAAGTGAAGATGAAGCATGCAGAAATGAGAAGAAAGACCAAAGGTACCTAGGATGACAGCAGGGAAGAGACAGGAGAGGAAGATGTCTAAGAATATACAGAGGTAACATCCCAGAGATAGATGATTCAAGTGAGGATAGAAGAGGATGAAAGGAACACAAAACCTAAATGAAAATAAGTGACAGTGGGGAATAATCTCTGAAAATGGCAAGGAGGCTCAAATAATGCCAGCTTCCTCTCCTAGTTCTGAAATACACAAGCCAGTGATTAGCTTCTACGACTCCCTGATCATCATTTCCTTCACATTCGGGCTGACCACATTACAAATAACCTGAACACTACTGAAGTGGAAAAAGGGATACTTCTTCCCCCGATCAAACTGACCAATCCTGATAAGTTGTTATCCTGGCAAAGGAGCCTTGGAGAAGATGAGGTAAGAAGAGGGAGACTCTCACAATTTCATATACTTTTTGTGGGAATAACAATTGATATAACCATTCTGAAAGGCAATTTGAAAAGTTCTGTCAAGGGATATAAAGATACTTCTATTCTTTGACCCAGCAATTCTGTTTCTTTGAGTTTATGTTTAAATTATTAAAGATATACATAAAGACTTCTGTACATAGAAATTAATTAAACTATTTCAACAGTGTAAACCTGAAAACAACCTAAAGGTATCAACAAACAAGGGAACTAAAAAACTAAGTGTAATCATGGGATGGACTATTATAGAGCCCTTGTTTGTTTGTTTGTTTGTTTGTTTTTTAAAGGTTTTAGAGAGAGAGAAAGAGCATGAGTACAGGGACTGGCAGAGGGAGAGAATCCCAAGTAGGTTCCCTGCTAAACATAGAGCCCAACATGGGGCTCCCTCTCACGGCCCCGAGATCATGACCTGAGCCGAAACCAAGGGTCAGACACTTAACCAACTGAGCCACCAAGGCACCCTGCGACTGCTATGCAGCCTTTAGATACTTTTCCAAATTATTTATGAAGTGGTAAACACTATGTAGAATATTAAACTTGATGTTTTTTGTCCTTGTTTTAAAATACAGTATATTAATAGGAAAAATTTGGGGTAAAGCCAACAGATCAGGACATGATGCCAACAAAATGATAGACTATTAAGTTCCCCTGGGGCATGCTATACCGCAGGGAAAGTGGGGCCATGTTGGGGAAGCATTAGGGTCAGTCAGGTGGAAGAGGGAGAGAGGGTATCCATGGACAAGAGCCTTTATTGTGTGTGTGTGAGAGAGAGAATGTATGTGTGTGTGTGTGTGTGTGAAAGAAAAGGGGGGCAGGCTAAAGAGACTTAGGATTGGCTAGTTTGAGTAATTTCAGCAGGCTGTGGACAAAGGGACTATCTCTAGTTGTCTGTTTACCTGGCCCAGGAAAATGAGAACAGCTGGATAGTAGCCTAGAGTGTGAGATGCCAAAAAAAAAAAGAGGTATCTGGGGTACAGCCTCTGGACTGGTTGGTTTAAATTTGAAAAGTGCACTCATAGGCAAGTTGCTTATTATCTCTAGAACTGGGTTAAATCCTGGGAGAAGCAGGATCAATATCATAAAGCATCAGAATACAGAAAATAAAAAATATGGTTAAAACATTTATATTTTAGGGGTGCCTGGGTGGCTCAGTGGGTTAAAGCCTCTGCTTTCAGCTCAGGTCATGGTCCCAGGGTCCTGGGATTGAGCCCCGCATTGGCTCTCTGCTCAGCAGGGAGCCTTGCTTCCTCCTCTCTCTCTGCCTGCCTCTCTGCCTACTTGTGATCTCTGTCTATCAAATAAATAAATAAAATCTTTATTAAAAAATTTATATTTTAGTTTAAAATTTGAAAATAAAAATTTTCAAATTTTCTACAATTAACACATTTTTTTTAATTCAGAAAAATAAATATACCACAAAAATACTGTGTCATTCACAAGCCTGGGGCATTTCTTTGAAAGGACAAATTTATACTGATATTAAAGAGTCATGGATGCAGACCACCTTATATATTTTTTTAAAGATATATTTATTTTAGAGAGAGAGAGAGTGAGAAAGCATGTGAGTGGGTGTGGGGGGATAGGAAGCAGACTGGGGCTCCATCTCAGGACCCTAAAATCACAACCTGAGCCGAAATCAAGACTCCCGTGCCCAACTGACTGACACACCCAGGTGCCCCACCTTATATATTGTTTTTTTAAAATCCAAAGAACAGGGGCGCCTGGGTGGCTCAGCTGGTTAAGCATCCAACTCTTGGTTTCAGCTCAAGTCATGATCTCAGGGTCATGAAATCAAGCCTATGTCGAGCTCTGCACTGGGTGTGGAGCCTGCTTAAGATTCTCTCTCTCCCTCTCTCTCTAAAAAAATAAAATAAAAATAAAGAAACAAACATGACCTGCTGATACCGTGAACTTTACGTTGCTGAAGATAGAAGAACACACAGCCACTTTCACAGATCATTTAATGTTTTCCTAAAAGGAAGGAACAGGGAGTTTCTAATCAAATGCACAGGATTCCAGACTGACCCTTGTCCTAAACTGTGCATGAAAGAGAGATCTGTTGGCAAGGAATTCAAGAGAGTTAAGAAGCAGCTTTCCACAGGAGTCACCTGCCTAGAGCGGATCCCTCTGTGGATGAGGGGGAGGGGGAAGTGTACAGATTTCAGAAAGTGGCAGCCACGTGGCTTTGAACACAGCTACATGCCACACTGGATAACTGATCCAAAGCATTAGTGAGGTGCCAGGTTTAATGCTTTCTAGGAACTATGGCAACACAGTCCACGAAGGGCCCTTGTTTGTGCCTGGGAACAGCCCTGCTCTGCCAAAGGCACCTGCTTGTCCATGGGGAATGACAACCGGTACTGTTTTCTAAGGACTCTGCTAAGGGAAGAACTTCCAGACTGTATGGACTTCATAAAATACCCAGCAAGGGTACATCGGTCTCTGTCCTCCCCTCTAGGTCTGCCTAAGACTCTCCCTCTCCTCTGCCCCTCCCACCTCTAAAACAAATAAATCTTTAAAAAAAAAACCAAACAAAAGAAAAAGAATGAGATAAATGTTTGAAGCCTTTTAGAATCTGTGAAGCTTTGTTGGATGGATGTCAGGTCGTGCACTACTTACTTATGTGAGGTGCATATAATGGGCTCATGGCAAGGTATGAGAGCCCAACAGACACGTATGTACACCCATCTCAGCCCTCCCGCATGGTCAGATGGAATTATGTGACACATAACTAAAGCCAAGTCAAATTCACGGTCAGGTTGACTGCAGAGCTGCGTTAAATCAGAAATAAACAGTATCAGAGGGGAACCTATGCAGCTCTCTCAGTTAAGCGACCAGTTCTTGATCACAGGGTCGTGAGTTCAAGCTCCTTGTTGGGTTCCATGCTGGGTGTGGAGCCTACTTAAAAAAAAAAGAAAAAAAAAAAAAGAAAAGAAAAAAGAAATACAGTGCCAGATAATTCAGATTTCCACATGAAAATCAGTAAAAAATAAATTTTTCCCACCCCTTCCAAAGAAGGTAATGTGAGACATGAATAAAAAATCATATACATAATTCAGAACTGTGATGACTGCTGAAATTAAAAGCTGTGTGCTCTGAGAGACTATTCGATATGCATACCACGAGTGGTGTGATTATTGCACAAAACAGATGTAAGTATTTCTCTCTATTGCTCAAACTCTAGCAGTGGCTCCCCACTGAATTGAAGATGCCATGTAACAGGGAGTCATGCAGAGCACAGCACAGTCTCTCTACTGGCCTCATCCTCTGCTGCCCTCTCATTCATGAGCAAGGCAATGGCCACAGCGCCCTAGGTGACGCTCCCCAGTCATATCGCAATCCCTCAGGGCTCTGCCTCCCTGGGCCTATTTGTCCCTTGCCTGTAATGCTGTTCCCAAATCAGAGTAACAAATGTACCTGTCAAGATGTTTAGGTCAGATCTTAACTCCTACAAGATGACTTCTCTGCCTACTGCCCCTAACACCTGCTATCCAACCGGGGCCCCTTCTGTGTAATACGGTGGCACTTTGTAATTGATGCCATTGTTAAGCTTATTCTACTTCACTGTGATTATCTTTTTATGAGTCAGCCTGCCTCACCAGACACAACTCCTTGAGGGCAGGGACCATGTTTTTATTCCCAGGTAGACACAGTCCCTGACACGTCACCCACACTCAATATTTGATGGAATGATGGATGGTTCACTAATTCATATTAAGTCAATTCCTAACTATTCAGAAAATATTAGATCTCTATTTCCCCCTATTTACCAAAAATAAACTTGCAATGAACAAATGAATTAACTGTATGGAAATACCATCAATCATAAAGGTATAAGAAAAAATATCTGTAAATATTTACATAATCTTAAAATGAAGACTTCTGAAGGATATACCAAAGGTAAAAGCCATGAACGAAATGACATTAAAAAGTTAAAATTTCTGTATACCAAAAACCACCATAAAATTAACACATATAAACTAAACTGGAGAAAAGCTTCCCTATGCCCTTTGCAGTCCATCCTTCCCTCTATCCCCAACCCCAGGCAGAGTGACTTTTTTTTGGCATTTTCTAGATTTTATATAAATAGAATGATATGATATGTGCCTTTTTGAGAGGGCTTCTTTTCCCCATGATTTTGAGATTCACCCATGTTGTTGCATGTATTGGTGGCTTCCTCCTTTTTATTGCTTACTCCTTTGGGTGGAGATATTTTATCAAAATTTTTTTTAAGATTTTATTTATTTGACACAGAGAGAGAGATCACAAGTAGGCAGAGAAGCAGGTAGAGAGAGAGAGAGAAGCAGGCTCCCTGCTGAGCAGAGAGCCCGATGCGGGGTTTGATCCCAGGACCCTGGGATCATGACCTGAGCTGAAGGCAGAGGCTTTAACCCACTGAGCCACCCAGGTGCCCCGGTATTTTGTTTATCAATTTAATTCACTTGTTGTTAATTCCAATTTTTGGCAATTGTAAACAAAGCTGCTACAAATATTCATGTGCAAGTCTTTCTGTAGACAAATGTTCCCATTTGTCTTGAGTAAGTACTTGGACATAGAATTACTCTATTGTAAGATAGGTGTATGTTTAACATTTGAAAAACTGCCAAACTGAGTCCCTAAGAGCTTTTCCATTTCATTTCCACCAGCAGGTGTAGGAGAGTTCCTGTTGCTTCACATTCTCAGCAACAATGGACATTGCCAGCCTCCTTAATTTGATTCATTCTAGGGAATGCATTGTGCTATCTCACCAAAAGTCGTATACTTTAACAACATCTTGATTCTTTGAAAAATTTGCTCCTTGGAAGACCAAAATATCATTTTAATTTCTAACCATCGATCCCGTACCTAAAAAGTCTAGTAAGTTTTCAATTCCGTCACAAGTATCTGACTACTTACTGTTGTACAAGGCACTGTGTTAGAAGCCAGAGAGGATGCAAAGATGAGCACAACATGGTGTTTGCTCTCAAATAACTCAGTCTTGTAAGTAGAGAAATAACCCAACTGCAAGCTGGAATGGAAAGTGTCTTTGGAGAAGTTGGGGTCACAACGCTCTACAATGGCTTCATGAAGGCGGTGTCCTCTGAGTTAGTCCATATACTACAGAACTCCTCCAACTTTGGTTGGCAACCATAGTACCCCACACTTTTGCCCTAAATTCTTCTCCCCCCACCCAAACCGTGTAACTCCCTCAAACATCACTCATATAGGATGCCTTGTCGCTAGGGTGGTTACTCTCACTGGACAGACTTTAGCCAAATATTTCCTTTGATGTGTGGTGTGATCAGAACACAACACCTGGGAGTTATCTAGCCCACAGAGAGGAGAGCAGAACTCTCACTGATAATGTTTTGACTATATTTTCATTATTTATAAGACTGCATTAGCTTTTATTTAATATATTGGGCCTTTAAATACATGAATGAGTCAACAATATAATTTCAGAATTGTAACTGGTATTACAGATGGTCTAATAGAACTCCCTCTTTTTCCAAGAAAGAAAAAAGAGTTCCACAGTGGATTAAGTTCTTTGCCCTTCTTTATACAACCAGACACTGACAGAGGAGGGACAGCTCTGTGAGTCTTTGGATTCCAGAACAGGGCTTTCTTTGAGTAAACCCAACTCTGTCTTTTCTATGGGTTGTTATTAAGACACCTCTTTACCTTTCATACATCTGCATTTTTTTTTAAATACTTAGTTACTGCCCGCCCCCCTTTTTTGGTTAAGTTTAATCTTCTTTGGCACCACCCTAACAGCATCTTTTTGGATGTAGATTATAGCTAACAAATTGAATAAAGCCTCCTCAAAATATGCCATCTGCAAAAGTGACCGGCATGACATTTACATCATCAAAGCAAATGTCTGGCTGGTGTGTGGAACAAAAAAGCCAAAGAGAGAACAGCCAGGAATTTACTCGTGGTGATCAAATACAGTGTAGGCAGAGTGAGAGCCCAAGTAAGAGTCACAGGGGAAAGCAAAATGCTGACACCAGGGAAAGCTCCGAATGGTTAGAATGGACTGGGAGAATCACTTGGAAACAATTAGTGGGTTGGGGAGAGCGGTCTGGAAGTAAGGCTGTGAACAACGCAGGGGGGTCCCTGGGTGCCCCAGTCAGTTAAGTGGCCAACTCTTGATTTCAGCTCAGGTCATGATGTCAGGATCACAAGATTGAGCCCCACATTAGGCTCCACGTTGGGCATGGAGCCTGCTTAAGATTCTTTCCCTCTCCCCCTGCCCCCCCCACCTCTCTCTCGCTCTAAAAAACAACAAAAAACCCCACTCAGGAGCTGCTATAGTCTATAGGAATCACATTGTTGGCACTGAACATCACACAGGCAAGTGAGTGGGCCATGTGCCTCAACGCCTTTTACTCACTGACACTCTAAATGATGCCCTTTCTCAATTTTGTCCTTCCCCTCCATTTCACCACATCACCAATAGCACTCCAGTCTTGGGTTAATACCTGGTAGAACTCCAGGATACATGGGAGGACTGGTTAGATTTTAGGCTCCATGAAGGAGCCGTCTTTTGGGTCAACATCATATTTCCAGCCCCACAGTGGAATGTCTGCTTCGAAGTGGCTTGATGATTATGTGCTGTTGGGATATATGGACATGATAGGACCACAGCTGACAAGTCCTGCTTATGAGATGACCACTGCACCAGTCTATTCCCCCTGTAGGGAATAGACTGTTGCTTTTCCTACCTTGTCCTTTCTACCTGGTTGTGCTACAAACTGGAGAATGGGCTTTTGAGTTCATTCTAGGGTTTGGAAGCCATAGTCTTCCCATCTCTCTCCCATTCACACCCATACAACTCATCTGTGTTCCACTCTGAACACTGTGCCCTCATAACCAGATATGGAGAGCCTTTGCATACACTGTGCATGAGGTCCAGGGCACCTGCTAGTTTTAAGGCTCTTTTTAATACACACACCAATGGAAGATTGCAATACAAGCAAATCCATACCCTACCTCATACATGCTCTGGAATATATATGCCTTTGCACCGAGCAAGGCTGGGAAATCCCTGGTTCCTCCTTACTAGTTGAAAGGATGTGTCACATAGGAAACCAGATCTGCCCTGTCTCATTTTAACCCATGAGGAATATGGCCCGCTCACTGGCCTGTGTGACATTTACCACCAAAGCTGTCATTCCTATAGATTATAATAGTTCCTAAATGCATTCATTTGTTCACACATTTTTTTTAAGATTTTTTATTTATTTGAGAGAGAGGCCTCCATCTCACAACCCTGAGATGGTGACCTGAGCCGAAACCAAGAGTCGGATGTTTAACTGGCTGAGCCACTCAGGTGCCCCTACACATTGTTTCTTATTGACGGAGTGGAGAAATGAAAGGTTTTCCCAGGTAAATTTTTATGGATTATTTGACTTAACTGTATTGAAGTATTGCCTGTTACAGATCTGTTTTGATCCAGAAAAAAACAAACAAACAAAAAACTGCTTTTGATCTTAAAGATAAAAACGACAATAAAATTTTTGGAGAACATCCTAAAAAGATAACTGGTTTTCTTAATGCCAAGGGAACAAAGGAAATCATCTTGTCCAAGTCACTCACCAGACAGCAGAGGAAAAGTGAGACTCAAGAGTGTGGAATTATTTGCCCAGTCACGTGTTATACTGCAGTTTAAATGAAAGAAAAAGAAGCAGAAAGCTGGAGTGGCAATCCTTATATCAGATCAATTAGATTTTAAGCCAAAGACTATAATAAGAGATGAGGAAGGACACTATATCATACTCAAAGGGTCTGTCCAACAAGAAGACCTAACAATCTTAAATATCTATGCCCCTAACATGGGAGCAGCCAACTATATAAACCAATTAATAACAAAAACAAAGAAATACATCGACAGTAATACAATAATAGCAGGGGACTTTAACACTCCCCTCACTGAAATGGACAGATCATCTAAGCAAAAGATCAACAAGGAAATAAAGGCCTTAAATGAAACACTGGACCAGATGGACATCACAGATATATTCAGAACATTCCATCCCAAAGCAACAGAATATACATTCTTCTCCAGTGCACATGGAACATTCTCCAGAATAGACCACATCCTGGGTCATAAATCAGGTCTTAACTGGTATCAAAAGATTGGGATCACCCTGCATATTTACAGACCACAGTGCTCTGAAGCTAGAACTCAATCACAAGAGGAAATTTGGAAAGAACGCAAATACATGGAGACTAAACAGCATCCTTCTAAAAAATGAATGGGTCAACCAGGAAATTAAAGAAGAATTGAAAAAATTCATGGAAACAAATGATAATGAAAACACAATGGTTCAAAATCTGTGGGACACAACAAAGGCAGTCCTGAGAGGAAAATATATAGCAGTACAAGCCTTTCTCAAGAAACAAGAAAGGTCTCAAATACACAACCTAACCCTACACCTAAAGGAGCTGGAGAAAGAACAACAAAGAAAGTCTAAACCCAGTAGGAGACGAGAAATCATAAAGATCAGAGCAGAAATCAATGAAATAGAAACTAAAAAAAAAAAAAAAAAAAAAAAGAACAAATCAACGAAACTAGGAGCTGGTTCTTTGAAAGAATTAATAAGATTGACAAACCCCTGGCCAGACTTATCAAAAAGAAAAGAGAAAGGACGCAAGTAAATAAAATCATGAATGAAAGAGGAGAGATCACAACCAACACCAAAGAAATACAAACAATTTTAAGAATATACTATGAGCAAAAAAAAAAAGAATATACTACAAGCAACTCTATGCCAACAAATTTGACAATCTGGAAGAAATGGATACATTTCTAGAGACATAAACTACCAAAAATGAACCAGGAAGAAATAGAAAACCTGAACAGACCCATAACCAGTAAGGAGATTGAAACAGTCATCAAAAATCTCCAAACAAACAAAAGTCCAGGACCAGACGGCTTCCCACGGGAATTCTACCAAACATTTAAAGAAGAATTAATTCCTATTCTCCTGAAACTGTTCCAAAAAATAGAAATGGAAGGAAAACTTCCAAACTCATTTTATGAGGCCAGCATCACCTTGATCCCAAAACCAGACAAGGATCCCATCAAAAAAGAGAATTGCAGACCAATATCCTTGATGAACACAGATGCGAAAATTCTCACCAAGATACTGGCCAATAGGATCCAACAGTACATTAAAAGGATTATTCACCACGACCAAGTGGGATTTATTCCAGGGCTGCAAGGTTGGTTCAACATCCACAAATCCATCAATGTGATACAATACATTAATAAAAGAAAGAGTAAGAACCATATGATACTCTCAATAGATGCTGAAAAAGCATTTGACAAAGTGCAGCATCCCTTCCTGATTAAAACTCTTCAAAGTGTAGGGATAGAGGGCACATGCCTCAATATTATCAAAGCCATCTATGAAAAACCCACTGCAAATATCATTCTCAATGGAGAAAAACTGAAAGCTTTTCCACTAAGGTCAGGAACACGGCAAGGATGTCCGTTATCACCACTGTTGTTCAACATAGTACTAGAAGTCCTAGCCTCAGCAATCAGACAACAAAAAGAAATTAAAGGCATCCAAATTGGCAAAGAAGAAGTCAAACTATCACTCTTTGCAGATGATATGATACTATATGTGGAAAACCCAAAAGCCTCCACTCCAAAACTGTTAGAACTTGTACAGGAATTCAGTAAAGTGTCAGGATATAAAGTCAATGCACAGAAATCAGTTGCATTTCTTTACACTAACAACAAGACAGAAGAGAAATTGAGGAGTCAGTCCCATTTACAATCGCACCCAAAACCATAAGATACCTAGGAATAAAGCTAACCAAAGAGGCAAAGAATCTATACTCAGAAAACTATAAAGTACTCATGAAAGAAATTGAGGAAGACACAAAGAAATGGAAAAATATTCCATGCTCGTGGATTGGAAGAACAACTATTGTGAAAATGTCTATTCTACCTAAAGCAATCTACACATTTAATGCAATCCCTATCAAAATCCCATCCTTTTTTTTTTTTTTTAAAGAAATAGAACAAGTAATCCTAAAATTTATATGGAACCAGAAAAGACCTCGAATAGCCAAAGGAATATTGAAAAAGAAAGCCAAAGTTGGTGGCATCACAAGTCCAGACTTCAAGCTCTATTACAAAGCTGTCATCATCAATACAGTATGGTACTGGCACAAAAACAGACATATAGATCAATGAAACAGAATAGAGAGCCCAGAAATAGACCCTCAACTCTATGGTCAACTAATCTTCGACAAAGCAGGAAGGAATGTCCAATGGAAAAAAGACAGCCTCTTCAACAAATGGTGCTGGGAAAATTGGACAGCCACATGCAGAAAAATGAAATTGGACTATTTCCTTACACCACACACGAAAATAGACTCAAAATGGATGAAGGACCTCAATGTGAGAAAGGAATCCATCAAAATCCTTGAGGAGAATGCAGGCAGCAACCTCTTTGACCCAACTGCAGCAACTTCTTCCTAGGAACATCGCCAAAGGCAACAGAAGCAAGGGCAAAAATGAACTACTGGGATTTCATCAAGATCAAAAGTTTTTGCACAGCAAAGGAAACAGTGAACAAAACCAAAAGACAACTGACAGAATGGGAGAAGATATTTGCAAACGACATATCAGATAAAGGGCTAGTATCCAAAAGCTATAAAGAGCTTAGCAAACTCAACACCCAAAGAACAAATAATCCAATCAAGAAATGGGCAGAGGACATGAACAGACATTTCTGCAAAGAAGACATCCAGATGGCCAACAGACACATGAAAAAATGCTCCACATCACTTGGCATCAGGGAAATACAAATCAAAACCACAATGAGATACCACCTCACACCAGTCAAAATGGCTAAAATTAACAAGTCAAGAAATGACAGATGCCGGCGAGGATGCGGAGAGAGGGGAACCCTCCTACACTGTTGGTGGGAATGCAAGCTGGTGCAAGCACTCTGGAAAACAGTGTGGGGGTTCCTCAAAAAACTGAAAATAGAGCTACCCTATGACCCAGCAATTGCACTACTGGGTATATATCCTAAAGATACAAATGTGGTGCTCCAAAGAGGCATGTGCACCCGAATGTTTATAGCAGCAATGTCCACAATAGCCAAATTATGGAAAGAACCTAGATGTCCATCAACAGATGAATGGATAAAGAAGAAGTGGTATATATACACAATGGAATACTATGCAGTCATCAAAAGAAATGAAATCTTGCCCTTTGCGACGACGTGGATGGAACTAGAGGGTATTATGCTTAGCGAAATAAGTCAATCGGAGAAAGACAACTATCATATGATCTCTTTGATATGAGGAAGTGGAGATGCAATGTGGGGGGCTTGGGGGGAGGTAGGAAAAGAAAAAATGAAAAGATGGGATTGGGAGGGAGACAAACCATAAAAGACTCAATCTCAAAAATCAGACTGAGGGTTGCTGGGGGGAGGGGGGATGGGAGAAGGTGGTGGGGAAATGGACATTGGGGAGGGTATGTGCTATGATGAGTGCTGTGAAATGTGTAAACCTGGCGATTCACAGACCTGTACCCCTGGGGATAAAAATACATTATATGTTTATTAAAATAAATAAATTTTTAAAAAAAGAAAGAAAAAGAAGCAGAACTTATATACAACAGCCTCTCACAGAGAAAGAGTTCTCATGCATGTCCACTCTCAATTACTGCAGATATTTTTAAAAATAATAAAATATACTAGAATGAACATTGGTGCCACTGGAGAAGGCAGTCCTCTATTCCACCAGCTTTTAGCAGGAGGTGGGGACTTTTTGGGGAAGGGAGCTGTAGTATTCACGGAAAGCTATTGAGGAAAGCTATTGAGGAAAGCTATTGAGGAAAGCTATTGAGGAAAGCTATTAACGTAGTGTGTCTGAATTTCAGTGAAGACAATTTTTTCAGAGATGAACAAGCAGTGAGCTACTTTAAGCCTCCATTACAGCCTTGAGGGAAAAAAAATGAAGATAGAGGAGAAGAAATTTTGGGAGGAATACTGGTCGGGAAGCCAACCACTGCCATGAAGCAGAATGATCAGGGAAGTGACAGAAACCTGGACTGAGGCACTTCTGTAGGTGAGACCACAGCCATGGCCATTGTCACCCCCCAACGCACACACATACACACACCACCCCCAGCACAACAACTAGAATGATCTACTGAGTCCTTATGTGCAAGGCACTTATACCCTTTACCTACCTTATCTTATGCAATCCTCACAATGACTCCACAGTGGTGGTTTAGCACATGAGGAAAGAGGCTAAGAGAAGTGAAGTAACTTGCTGTGATGGTCTTTTTGCTGTGTCTGCTTGGCTAAGCTACAGCCCTCAGTTACTCAAACACTAAGTGCTGTCACGAACGTGTTTAGTAGATGTGATTCAAGTCCAAAGGCCATAAATCAGTTGACCTTAATAAGGGAGATTATTTTAGATAATCTGGGTGGGTCAGATTTAATCAGTTGAAAGGCCTTAAAAACAGAGCTAAGGCTTCTCTGAAGACAAAGACACTCCATCTCTGGACAGATGCTTCGGCCTCTGTCTGAGAGTTCAAGCTGGTCTTTCCTCACAGCCTGGCTTGTGGAGTCCTGTCTTGCCCAGCCTGCCCCCGCAGTTACAGAAGTCAATTCCTTGCAATAAACCTCTTAATATACACATCTCCTACTAGTTCTGTCCTTCCGGTTGAACGCAAACTGATACACATGTCAAAGATCACACAGTAATTAGGTAAAAGAGTTCAGAGCCTCGCAAAGCCAAAAGTAGGTCACAATTTCACATTCCCTCCCAACAGAAGAAGTTCCGTTTTGGACATCAGCACTTCACAGAAATGACAACACATCCAAATGTCTGGCAGGCACTGAAGGAGAGGGTAGAAGCTTAGAGCTCTGGAGACCAGACTATGCTAAGCTTTTGAAATGGCACCAAGGGGTAGGAGAAACATCCATTATGACTATGAGGAAATTGGAGTCATGGAAAACCAATCAGTTCTGACGCAGAATAGAATCAGAGTGTCTAAGCACTGAAGAATGCTTCCCTGACTATGACCATTCCAGAAAAGGCCAATATTTCTTTCATTTTTTTCTTTTTAAGATTTTATTTATTTATTTGAGAGAAAGAATGAGAGAGGGAGAGAGAGAACATGAGAGGGGATAGGTTCAGAGGGAGAAGCAGACTCCCTGCTGAGCAAGGAGCCTGATCTGGGACTCGATCCTAGGACTCCAGGATCATGACCTGAGCTGAAGGTAGTCGCTTAACTGACTGAGCCACCCAGGCACCCCAAGGCTAGCATTTCATAGGCTTTATAACCTAATCCAGGTATCAGCAAAAGCAAGAAACAGAGGTTCATCAGAATTTCAGTTCCACATCGAAACAGGGAAGTTCCCTAACTTGTTCCAGACCAGATGGGTCCTTATGCATATAAAGAACACAGGGTTTAGCATTTTGAACATCAGCATGTTTTTCCAAAAAGCACAAAAACATACTTAGATTTGGACGGTCTACACCCACATCATTGTTACACATGGGAAAACATAATTCTTGCAGTTTATGAGTCAACAGAAAACACTGAGTTAATACTAAAACATGCTTAGAAAACATGCTTAATACTAATCAGGCATGATGCCACACAGAACCTATAAAAGACACAATGTTGCAGTTTAAGGAAGATGGTAGAATGAGGATCCTGAGCTCACCTCCTCCCATAGACAGAGGAGCTGTGAAACCTTCTCCAGATTAGCGAGCTGCAGAAGGGCAGAGTTTCTATTCCCACCCCACCTTAAAAACCTAGAGCAGGATCCAGATACCAAAATGGGGAAGTCTGATCATCTTAGTGAGCTTGTGACTTGAGTGAGCTGGAGTCCACAAGCCCACACCAGAGTCATGCCGGGGCACAGAAAGAGAAGCCAGGTTTAAAAGGGCTGGGGAGCTGGGTGAACACTCTGCCTGCCTCGACCGTAAAAGCTCAAACCAGAGCAGGATCGGGACATCATTAAGCGCAGGTTCAGATGCCATAATTATCGGGTCACAATGCCATGACCGGTGGGTCAGATCATCACAGGGAGCTTGTGACCTCAGGAAACCAAGGATCAGCAAGTCCACACTAGCCCACACTAGCTGGTACTGGAACACAGTGGAGGCGGGGGGGGGGGGGGAAAGCAGCCGTTTAAAAGGGCAGAAGAACTGTGGGAAGAATATTCTTTCTCTTCCGCCCTACAAGCACAGACCAAGGTGGGCTTTGGACACCATAAGGGGCAGATCCCGATGCCATAGCTGGTGGCTCTGGTTATCACAGGGAGCCTGTGACCTCAGCAAGCCCAGGATCTGCAAGCCCACAGCAGCCCCAGTCATGCTGAGGCACAAGGGGGGAAAAAAAATCACAGTTTAAAAGTGCCAAGGAACTATAGAAACATTTTTTCCCCTTCCACCTTAAAAACCCACACTGAGCATGGTCCAGCTCAGGGTGAGCTGGCAATGTCAGGGAGCCCATGAGCCACAAGCCTGCACCAGCTGCCCTGTGGTGCTGGGGAACAGAATGAGCCATGGTTTTGTGTTTCTTTTGTTTGCTTTTGTTTTGTAATTTTATTTTTTTTCTTTTTAAAATTTTCTCTTGCTTTTATTTGTGGTCGTTTTTTTTTTCTTTTTTTCCCTTTTCTTCCTTTTTTACCACTCTTATTTTCTATTTCTCTTTCTCTTGTTTTATATTTTTCTTTCATTATTATTTTTTCTTTATTCTTTCTGTAAAAAGCAATGGTTTAAAAGGGTAGCTCCAGGGGCTCCTGGGTGGCTCAGTGGGTTAAAGCCTCTGCCTTCGGCTCAGGTCATGATCCCAGTGTCCTGGGATCGAGCCCCGCATCAGGCTCTCTGCTCCGCGGCGAGCCTGCTTCATCCTCTCTCCCTCTCTGCCTGCCTCTCTGCCTAGTTGTGATCTCTGTCTGTCAAATAAATAAATAAAATCTTTTTTTTTAAAAAAAAAGAGTAGCTCCAGATTTCAGGTTATACTACAAAGCTGTAGTAATCAAAACAGTATGGTATTGGCACAAAAATAGACACATAGATCAACAGGACAGAACAGAGATCCCAGAAATAAACCCATGATTATATTGTCAGTTAATCTTTGACAAAGGAGAAAAGAATATGTAATGGGAAAAAGACAGTCTCTTCAACAAATAGTATTGGGAAAGCTGGACAGCTACATACAAAAGAAGAAACAAGAAAATACTCAAACACTCTAACCTTATACTTAAAGGGCTTGGGGGTGGGGGGGGGAGAACAAACAAAGCCCAAGGAATGAAGATCAGAACAGAATTGAAGAAATTAGAGCAGAGTAGAAGAAATTAAGGTCAGAGCAGAAACAAATGAGGGAGAGGCTAAAAAAAAGAAGTAAGAAAAAAAGCCACTGAAATCAAGAACTGGTTCTCTGAAAAGATAAAAGACGCAAACCCTTAGCTGGACTCATCAAGAAAAAAAAAAAAAAAAGAAAGGACTTAAGTAAATAAAATCAGAAACAAGAAAGGAGAAGTAATAATTAACACCATAGAAATGGAAAGGATTATAAGAGAATATGAAAAATTACATGTCAACAAACTAAACAATATAAAAGAAATAGATAAATTCCTAGAAATATACAATCTTCCAAAACTGAACCAGGAAGAAACAGAAAACCTAAACAGACTCACTACAAGTAATGAAATTGAATTGGTAACCAAAACTACCAAAAAATAAAAGTCCAGGACCAGACGGCTTGACAGGTGAATTCTACCAGACATTTAAAGAAGAGTGAAGACTTATTCTCTTCAAACCATTCCAAGAAATAGAAGAGGAAGAAAGCTTCCAAAAATATTCTACAAGGTCAGCATTACCCTGATACCAAAACCAGACAAACACATCAGAGAAAAGAAAACTGCAGGCAAATATCTCTGATGAACATCATTGCAAAAATTCTCTACAAAATATTAGTAAACTACATTCAACAGTACATTAAAAAAATCATTCACCACGATCAGGTAGGATTTATTCTTAGGATGCAAGGATGGTTTAATATTCAGAAATCAATCAACATAATACACTCTCATCAACAAAACAAGGGATAAAAATCATATCATTATCTCAACAGATTCAGAAAAAGCATTTGACAAGATTCAACACCATCATGATAAAAACTCCAAACAAAATGGGGTTTCATAGGGGCACCTGGGTGGCTCAGTGGGTTAAGCCTCTGCCTTTGGCTCAGGTCATAATCTCAGGGTTCTGGGATCGAGCCCCACATCAGGCTCTTGCTCAGCAGGGAACCTGCTTTCCCCCTCTCTCTGCCTGACTCTCTGCCTGCTTGTGATCTCTCTCTGTCAAATAATTAAATAAAAATAAATTTTTTAAATGGGGCTTCATACGTCAACATGAAAAAAGCCATAAATGACAAAGCCACAGGTAACATCATACTCAACGGCGAAAAACTGAGAGCTTTCACCCTAAGGTCAGGAACAAGACAAGGATGTCTACTCTCATCACTTTTATTCATCATAGTTCTGAAAGTCCTAACCACAGCAATTGGACAAGAAAAAGGAATAAAAAGCATCTATACTAGTAAGGAAGAAGGTAAACCATCACTGTTTGCAGACAACATGATACTATACAAAGAAAATCCTAGGACTCCACCAAAATACTACCGGAAGAAATAAACAAATTCAGTAAAGTTTGCAGGATACAAAATTAATACCCAGAAATTGGTAACATTTTTATACAGTAAACAAAGTTACAGAAGAGAAATTAAAAACAAACAAACAAACAAACCCCACTTACAATTGCACCAAGGAAGAATAATACACTGAGGAATAATCTTAACCAAGGAGGTGAAAGACCTGTACTCAACTATAAAACACGGAAGAAAGAAACACAGGTGAAGATAATGTGAATAAATGGAAAGATATTCCATGCTTATGGATTGGAAAAATATTGTCAAAATATCCATAGTACTCAAAGAAATCTACAGATTCAAGTCAATCTCTATCAAAATACCAACAGCATCTTTCACAAAACTAGAACAAATAATACTAAAATTTATATGGAAACATGGAAGACCCCAAATAGATAAAGCAATCCTAAGAAAGAATAATGAAGCTGGAGATATTACGATTCTAGATTTCAAGGTATACTACAAAGCTGTAGAAATCAAAACAGTATGGTACTGACACAAAAACAGACACACAGATCAATAGAACAGAACAGAGATCCCAGATATAAACTGACACTTATATGGTCAATTAATCTATAATAGAGGGGCCAAGAATACCAGATGGGGAAAAGAAAGTCTTTTCAATAAATGGTACTGGGAAAACTGGACAGCTACGTGTAAAAGAAAGAGATTGGACCACTTACTAACCCCATAAAAAAGAATAAACTCAAAATATATTAAAAAGCTGAACATGACACCTGAAACCATAAAAGTCCTAGCAGAGAACACAGGCAGTAATTTCTTGATATTGGCCATAGCAACATTTTTCTACACATCTCCTAAGGCAAAGGAAACAAAGGTAAAAAGTTATCAGGACTACCTGAAAATAAAAAGCTTCTTCACAACAAAAAATAATCAACAAAACTAAAAGACAACTTACTAAATGGGAGAAGATATTTGCAAATGATATATCCAATGAGGGTTAATATAAAAAATTATAAAGAATTTATATAACTGAATACCAAAAAACAAACAATCTGATTAAAAGTGGGCAGAGGACCTGAATAGGCATTTTTCCAAAGAAGACATACAGATGATCAAAAGACACATGAAAAGATACTCGACATCACTAATCAACAGAGAAATACAAATCAAAACCATAATGACAGGGTACTAGGGTGTCTCAGTGAGTTAAAGCCTCTGCCTTCAGCTCAGGTCATGATCTCGGGGTCCTGGGATCAAGCCCTGCATTGGGCTCTCCGCTCAGCAGGGAGGCTGCTTCCTCCTCTCTCTCTGCCTGCCTCTCTGCCTACTTGTGATCTCTCTGTCAAATAAATAAATAAAATCTTTAAAAAAAAAAACCATAATGAGGTGTCATCTCCCACCTGTCAGAATGGCAAAAATCAAAAATATAAGACATAATAAGTGTTGGCAAGGATGTGGAGAAAGAGGAGCAATATAGGCCTACTTCAAGAAACAAGAAAAAACTCAAAGAAACAATCTAACTTACTCCTATAGGAACTAGAAAAAAGAAGAACAAACAAAGCCCAAAATAGTGGAAGGAAGAAAACAAAAAAGATCAGAGCAGAAAATATCAAATAGGGACTAAAAAAAAGCAAAACCCAACAACAATAGAAAAGATCAATGAAAACAAGAGTTGGTTGTTTGAAAAGTGATAACCATTAATCAGACTCATCAAGAAAAAAAGAGAGGACTCAAAATAAGAAAAGAAAGAGGAGAGGTAACAACTAACCCCACAGAAACATAATTATGAGACTATTATGAAAAATGATATGCCAACAAATCAGACAACTAAAAGAAATGAATAAATTCCTAACACATAAAATCATGTAAAACTGAATCAGTAAGAAAGAGAAAATCTGAACAGATCCATTAGTAGTAATGAAAAGGAATCAGTAATCAAAAACAAAACAAAACAAAACCTAAGACCCAAAAGTCCAGGATCCAAAGTCTTCATAGGTGAATTCTACCAAAATCTAAAAAAGAGAGGGGCATCTGGATGGCTCAGCTGGTTAAGCCTCTGACTCTTGGTTTTGGCTTAGGTCATGATCTCAGGGTCATGAGATCAAGCCCTACTTTGGTCTCCATGCTCAGCACAGCATCTTCTTGAGATTTCCTCTCTCTGTTCCCCTTCCCCTCTTTCCCTCCCCCTCCCCCTGCTCATGCTCTCTCTCTTTAAAATAAAATAAATAAATAAATAAATAAAATCTTCAAAAAATACCTGTCTCAAACTATTCTAAAAAATTAAAGAAGGAATGCTTCTAAATTCATTCTACAAGGCCAGCCATATCTTGATACCAAAACTAGAAAAAGACACTATAAAAAAAGAAAACTACAGACCAATATCTCTGATGAATATAGATGTAAAAATTCCCAACAAAATATTAGCAAACCAAATTTAAGAATACATTAAAAGGATCATTCATCACAATCAAGTGGGATTTATTTCAGGGATGGTTCAATATCTACAAATCAATCAATATGATATATCACACTAACAATTAAGAATAAAAGCTATATGAACATTTCAATAGATATAGAAAAAACATTTGACAAAATCCAACATAATTGATGCAGGAAAAAAAACCTCAAACAGGGTTCCTCCTATGGGAGGAACATACCTCAATATAACAAAGTCCTCATATGGCAAACCCATAGTTAATATCATACTTAATGGTGAAAAGCTAAAGGCTTATTCTCTAAGATCAGGACTAACATAAGGATGTCCACTCTCGCCACTTTTATTCCAGACAGTACTGGAAATCTTAGCCACAGCAATCAAAGAAAAGGAATTAAAAACATCCAAATTGGTAAGGAAGAAATAAAATGTCATTGTTTGCAGATGACATGATTCTACATATAGGAAGCCCTAAAAACTCCACTAATAAACTATTAGAACTCACAAAGTTAGTAAAGTTGCAGGATACAAAATTGATGTATAGAAATCTGGTCCATTTTTATACCCTAATAACAAACTAGCAGAAAGAGAAATTAAGAGAACAATCACATTTTTTTTAAAGATTTTATTTATTTATTTGACAGACAGAGATCACAAGTAGGCAGAGAGGCAGGCAGAGAGAGAGGAGAAACCAGGCTCTCCACGGAGCAGAGAGCCCGATGTGGGGCTCGATCCCAGGACCCTGGGATCATGACCTGAGCCGAAGGCAGAGGCTTTAACCCACTGAGCCACCCAGGCACCCCGAGAACAATCACATTTATCACTACATTCAAATTAATGAATTAACTAATGAATTAAAAAATACCTAGGAATAAATTTAACCAGGGGTATGAAAGACCTATACTTTGAAAACTTATAAAACACTGATGAAAGAAACTAAAGAGGGCACAAATAAATAGAAAGATATACCATGCTCCTGGATTGGAAGATTTAATGTTGTTAAAATGTCTATATTACCCAAGGCAATCTACAGATTCAATGCAATCCCTATCAAAATACCAACAGCATTTTTCATAGAACTAGACCAAATAATGCTAAAATTTGGGTAGAACCACAAAAGATCCTGAATAACCAAAGGAATATTTAGAAAGAAAAAACTAAAGGTAACACAATTCCAGATTTCAAGATATACTATAACACTATAGTAATCAAAACAATATGGTACTGGCACCAACACAGACACATCGATTCAAAGGAACAGGATAGAGAGCACAGAAATAAGCCCAGGCTTATATGGTCAATTAATCTATGGCAAAGGAAGGAAGAATATACAATGGAAACAATAGTCTTTTTAATAACCAGTGTTGAGTAAACTGCACACCTACATGCAAAAGAACGAAACTGAACCACTTTCATATACCATACCGAAACAAACAAACAAACAAACAAACAAACAAACTCAAAATAGATTAAATACCTAAATATGAGACCTGAAACCATAAAACTCATGGATGAAAACACAATGTCAGCCCTGGCAAAATTTTTCTGGATCTCTCTTCCCAGGGGAAGGGAAATGAGCAAAAATAAACTACCAGGACTACATCAAACTAAAAAGCTTTAACACAGGGGTGCCTGGGTGGCTCAGTGGGTTAAAGCCTCTGCCTTCGGCTCGGGTCATGGTCTCAGGGTCCTGGGATGGAGCCCCACATCGGGCTCTCTGCTCAGCGGGGAGCCTGCTTCCCCCTCTGTCTCTCTCTGCCTGCCTCTCTGCCTGCTTGTGATCTCTGTCAAATAAATAAATAAAATCTTTAAAAAGAATAAATAAAAAGCTTTAACACAGAAACAAACAAAAAAACAACAGCAAAATGAAGGACAGCCTCCTGAACAAAAGAAGATATTTGCAAATGATATATCCAAGGACGGGTTAATACCCAAATTTATAAAGAACTTATACAACTCAACACCAACAAAACAAATAATCTGATTTTTAACATGGGGCAGAGGACCCAAACAGACATTTTTCCAGAGAAGACATACAGATGGCTAACACACATGAAAAGGTGTTCACTAATCACTAGGGAAGTGCCAACTAAAACCATAATGAAATATTACCTTCACACCAGTCGGAATGGCCAGTATCAAAAGGACAAGAAATGAGAGGCATTGGTGAGGATATGGAGAAAAGGGAACCCTTGTGCACTGTTTGGGGGAATGTAAATCTGGCGCAGCCATGAGGGAAAACAGTATGCAGTTTCCTCAAAAAAGAAAAAAAAAATACCATAAATCTATTAATTCTACTTCTGGGTATTTACCCAGAAAATGAAAACACTACGGTTGACCCTTGAACAACACAGTGATTAGGGGCTTTGCCACCTGCACAGTCAAAAATCCATGTACAACTTGTGACTCCACAATATAACTACGTTAGCCCTACTGTTGACTGGGAAGGCTTACCCATAATCTACATACCTGATTAACACAGATTTTGTATGTTTTATTTATTTATTTATTTATTTATTTTAAAGATTTTATTTATTTATTTGTCAGAGAGAGAGAGCACAAGCAGACAGAGTGGCAGGCAGAGGGAGAAGCAGGCTCACTGCTGAGCAAGGAGCCCGATGTGGGACTCGATCCCAGGACGCTGGGATCATGACCTGAGCCGAAGGCAGCTGCTTAACCAACTGAGCCACCCAGGCGTCCCTGTATGTTATATTTATTATATACTGTATTCTTACAGTAAAGTCAGCTGGAGAAAAGGAAATCATGAGAAAATACATTTACAGTACTGTACTACATTTATTTAAAAAAAAAAAAAATCTGTGTATGGAGTACCTAGATGGCTTAGTCGGTTAAGTGTTTGCTTTCGTCTCAGGTCATGATATTGGAGTCTCGGGATCGAGCCCTGCATTGAGCCCCCTGTTCATCAGGGAGTCTGCTGCTCCCTCTCCCCTTCCCCCCACTCACACTCTGTCTCTCTCTCACTTGTCTCTGCTGAGCAGAGAGTTCGATGCGGGGCTCGATCCCAGGACCCTGAGATCATGACCTGAGCTGAAGGCAGAAGCTTAACCCACTGAGCCACCCAGGTGCCCCAAATAAATAAAATCTTAAAAAAAAAAAAAAAAAAAAAAAGATCTGTGTATAAGTAGACCATCGCAGTCCATACCCATGTTGTTTAAGTGTCAACTGTAATTTGAAAGTTTATATGCATCACGATGTTTATCGCAGCATTATTTATAATAGCCAAGATACAGAGGCAGACTAAGTGTCCTTCGATGGATGAATCAATGAAAGATGGAATGTGGTATATGGATACATATACACATTTGTATATATACACAAAAAGATGGATGTGGTGTATGTACACAATGGAATGATGACTCAACTGTAAAAAAGAATGAAATTCAGCCATTCACAACAACATGGAAGGACCCAGAAAGTATCAGGGTAAGTGAAATAAGTTAGAGAAAGACAAATACCACATGATTTCACTCACATGGAGACTCTAGAAAACAAAATTAAATGAACAGACACCACCACAACAGACTCAAACACAGAGAACAAACTGGTGGTTGCCAGAAGGGAGGGAGGAGGGGGAGAACACCTAAAATATGAAGGAGATTAAGAGATTCAAACTTCCAGTTAGAAAATAAATAAGTCACGGGAATGAGAAGTACAGCATAGGGAATATAGTCGATAATACTATAATAACTTTGTATGAGGGCAGCAAAAGCCCACATCATAGTTAGCATTTTGAATGTATATAATTGTCGATTGATTTGCTATGTTGTATCCCTGACACCTGCATAATATTGTATGTCATCTATTTAAAAATTTTTAAGTTGGGGCACCTGGGTGACTCAGTTGTTAAGCATCTGCCTTGGGCTCAGGTCGTGATCCCAGGGTCCTGGAATCAAGCCTCCCATCTGGCTCCCTGCTCGGCAGGAAGCCTGCTTCTTCCTCTCCCATTCCCCCTGCTTCTAGTCCCTCTCTCCCTGTGTCTCTCTCTGTCAAATAAATAAATAAATAAAATCATTAAAAAAAATTTTTTTAAGTAAATAAATGTGGGTAATTTTTTTAAAAAAAGACACAATGGTTCTTGACAACTAAAGCATTAACAAAAGGAGATACCTTCAGTTTAACTTTGTGAAAAATATTCATCAGGGTTCACAAAAATATTTGTGTATCTTTTCTCTGAATGGCAACTGTTGTAGAAGAAAGACCTTTCCAAAGTGTGGGGGGCGGGGAGAGCATTGACACTGCAACAGGCAAACTAAACTGTTCAAGTTCTACAAACTGAAACATGATAGGAGTTTTAAAAGTAATAAAACCCAAAGTGACCTTTATGAGGTTAATACTCTCCAGGCCTCACACATTGTAGTTACAATGGTGACCAGAATCTAACACTGCTTCCGGGCTCTTCCTAGACAAAGAGCTAATAAACAGTTATTTTTAAACCTCTTGATACATGATTTGTCCTCAATGCCTTCTACAGTTTGAAGTATGAATTTGAACCGCACCCCCGCCCCCAGACCAGGTTGCTTTGCTGCAACCAAACACAAGTCCCAGAGGTAGCTATGATTATTGTTGAAAGAAACTGATGAGCCAAAAGGGCTAGTTGAACTCAGGCTGAAAACTAAAGAAAAGGAGAATTGTCCTAAGAAGCCACTAGCAGCAGGATGCATGGAAAATTGGGTTTGGTCTCTTTTTTTCTAGGTCAGCGTGGTTGTCTGGATAAATCTTACAGAAGAGGTGGCCTACTAAAAGCAATATTGCTGGTCTCCTGGGCAGTGCAAACACAGCCCATCTGGGCTACCTCATAACTCAGGACATCCGATCCTCCAACCAGGGAGCTGGGAAGAAACACATGCAGAGCTGGAAACTGTTCCACATTTCAACCTTTTCTCTAGATCTTTGACAGAACAAGTATTAATCTTCACAATCATGTATTCATTTAAATATCAAGATCTACTTCATAAATGGTTCAATTTCAATTCTATCTACTGCACATTGATCTTTCAAAATCTGTATTTCTGTAAAATATGCATGGCTCTGGGACTATCCTAGCTCAACTATCCTAGTCCATTCTTTCTATATTCTCCTCTCCTAAGGAAAAATGGTGAAGAGGTACTTTAATGTATCTAGAATTTTGCTTTTTTTAAAATACGTTTTTTAAGATCATATTTATTTATTCATGAGAGACAGAGAGGCAGAGGGAGAAACAGGCTCCCCACAGAGCAGAAAGCCCAATGGGGTTCTTGATCCCAGAACCCCTAGGCTCACGACCTGAGCAGAAGGCAGACACCAAACCGACAGAGCCACCCAGGCGCTCCTAGAGCTTCTGCTTCTAAGTATCTTCTAAACCCGAGGTCGTCTGCAGTGTACCTGAATCAAAATAAGAACACCTTCTGAGGTTATCACACATGGGTGTTCCCATGAGTATTCTTTTTTGGTTCACAAACCTTCATTAAGTGCTTATGTTGGAAGTCAAGGCTGAGGGTATCTTTCAGCATGGTCCCACGGAACGGCACGGGAAGTGTCTGAGACTGTGCCTGGAGCACACGTCCCTCCTGAGGGTGTATCAGCGATGGGGACAGTGGAACAACGCAGGAAAGGTCATTAGAAGTTCAGAGACCTGCTCCACAGCAGGTTGTAACAAGAACAAATGAAACCATACTTATGATGCTTTTCAGATGAATGTGAAATGGATCTAAAGACAGAAGCAGCTCCTTTTTCAAGGAAGAAAAGATGAAAGAGAGAAAGAAGTGGTCCAGAAGGATTTGGAGTAAAGGCTAAGACCTAAGAGCCACAAACCTGGCAAGAACCCGGAGGCTCTTTTTGTTTTATTTTGTTTTTTTTAAAGATTTTATTTATTTGACAGACAGAGATCACAAGGAGGCAGAGAGGCAGGCAGAGAGAGAGGAGGAAGCAGGCTCCCCGCGGAGCAGAGAGCCCAATGTGGGGCTCGATCCCAGGACCCTGGGATCATGACCTGAGCCAAAGGCAGAGGCTTTAACCCACTGAGTCACCCAGGGGCCTGCTTATTTATTTATTTATTTATTTTTTAATCTGATTAGAAATGTGCCACAATTCTTCTTTGGAGGTGACAGAAGCTCTGTTGCTGACCAGGGACCAAAAAGAAGATGCATGGATCTTTCCTTCTGGAGGGGAGGCAAATCATTGCTTGTATACCGTGGGCTTTCTGGGTCCACAGTCTGTGCTGCACCCCAGGCATGGCAGGGGAAACCCCCCACAACACTAACAGCACAACTTCACTGGTCAATTCCTTTCCCATTTTTTCCTATCCAATGGAAAAAACAAACAAACAAATCAAAAAACAAACAAACAAAACTACCAGCAGTTCTTCCAAGCATGTCACTGATGACTTTCCATACCCATGTCTGTGCTCCGTCCTCAAAGACCCTCTTCTTCACCGCCTCCCCAAGAGCTCTCTATGTATCGATAATAAAGTTGACACCTTCTCTGCAAGTGAGTCCCTGCCCCCTGAACTAGACAGAATTTCTCCCAGCTTTGGGTGGGAAGGCTCACTCCTAACAGTTCAACTATAGATCTTACTAGGTTCTGTCTTGTCTTACACATATTTTGACTACATTTGGCCTATTTATAAACTCCTGCATCTTTTTTCTGACTTTTTCCATTTCTCCGTCTCTGCTTGCTTAGTACAGTAGCATGTATTTAATGGATAGTTTATGAATGAACCAGACCTATCCACACCTTAGATCAATCGTTCATTTAAAATCAACAAACCGGGGCCCTGCCTTCGGCTCAGGTCATGATCCCAGGGTCCTGGGATCGAGCCCCGCATTGGGCCCCCTGCTCAGCGGGAAGTCTGCTTCTCCATCTCCCACTCCCCCTGCTTGTGTTCCCTCTCTCACTGTGTCTTTCTGTGTCAAATAAATAAACAAAAATCTTTAAAAATATAAAAAATAAAATCAACAAATCTTCATTAGGCATTTCATAGGTACAAGGACTTGGAGATTGTAAAGATGAGTAAGAACCGTGCTCTTCTACGATGGGAATAGAGCTAAGAAACCTACCTAAATTACTTGTGGCAAGCGGGCCAAGTGTTTTAATGGGCACATGCACACACACACATACACACACACACACAGTGAAAATAGAAGGGAAGAAGCATTTCTGTTGGGGAAGGAGAGGTTCTGGGAAGGCTTCATGAGAAGAAGGGAAAATTCATCTACTGTGGGTTGGATTTCACTAAACAGTTTGTAATCATCTCGTTTAATTCCCACATAAGCCTCCAAGTTTGGCATTTTTGACTATCATTTTAAGGACAAGGAAATTGGGGCTCAGAGCAGTTTAAATAATTTGGCCAAGGTCACATAGCTATAAATAATGGAACTGGTGATCACATTCCCAGTGGCCTGGTTCTAAAGCTCATGCTCATTTCCCTAAACAGGCAAGTAAACATACAGTGACACCTGAGCTCAGCCTTCAAGACTACATAAGACTTCTACAGCTTATCTGGAGGGAGGGCAGGAGGATTCCAGGAGTAGCCAAAAGCAAGAGCAATACCTGAAGGTAGCAAAGTTTAAAACATAAGGGGAAAGGCAGATTCCCTCACGTAACAGACTATAGGACATATAAGGGAGACAAAATGGAGAGGTTTTGGAAGAGAAAGCCAGTGGATGATTTTCCATGTTCCCTGTGATATATTTGGAACATATGGTAAAGTGTAATTTCTTATCTACTTAAAAAATAAATATTATAAGCAAAAAATTTTCTTCATAAGTAAAACATTTTGAATGCATTGGCAATTACTGTTTTATGGCAATAATCTTGACCTTCGATAATAAATATCCTGTAATGCAAACCATGTTGACTGGAAGAGTAATTCTCTCCATATTTCCTTCTCCTCCAGCTTTTGATTTTATCTCTCTATAAAGATATTATTTAGAGATTTAAACCACAAGATTAAAGACTAGAGAAACAAAATGCCAATAATGTACTTGGATAAATGACAAATTTCCTATCATGCTAAACAACATTTAAGTATTTTCTTCTTTTTTTAAAGATATTATTTATTTATTTGACAGGCAGAGATCACAAGTAGGCAGAGAGGCAGGCGGGGGGGGGGGAAGCAGGCTCCCCGCTGAGCAGAGAGCCCAATGCAGGGCTCAGTCTCAGGACCCTGGGATCATGACCCGAGCTGAAGGCAGAGGCTTAACCCACTGAGCCACCCAGGCACCCCCATTTAGGTATTTTCAAATAAGAGTTTTAATATTATAAAACTGGACTGATTTAAATATTTTAAGAAATTTTTTAAAAATTGGGCGGGGAGAGAGGAAGAGGGAGAGGGAGAGAGAGAATCTTAAGCAGGCTCCATACCCGGGGCAGAGCCCCACACAGGGCTGGACCTCACAACCCTGAGATGATGACCTTAGCTGAAATCTACAGTAGGATGCTCAACTGACTGAGCCACCCGGGGCACCCCTTAAAATATTTTAAATTTAAAAATTGGAGGTGGGAAGATATTATAGCCTAAAGTGATATAATTTAGATAGTAAGTGTAAGGAACCAGTAAATGTGATTTCACATAAGTAAGAGAAGAAAATGGGGGCAGGGGGAACATAGCTAAGTGCTTCATAAATTATTGGTAAATATCCCGAACTACTACAAGCTACTGCAGAAAATATCTTCCACCTGTAGTCCCAGCACCAATAAGAGTTTAAACTGTAGCTTCTAAGTTCTCACAGCCTCCTGCCACAGGGAAGGAGGGAGGCACTGGGCGAGACAGGCGGGGTACAAAAGGGCTGGGATTTGGGGGTGGGAGAAGCCACTCCAGGGAGCAGACCCATGGAAACCAGGACAGGAAATCACTGTCTCACAGAGCAGGCAGATGTCTCATCTCCTATACGGCACCTGGTCACTGAGTCCCCAGTAATGCTGATGACCGTCCTGATGCTGACTCATGACCCAGATGCAGGTGCCTGCATCACTCAGCTGTCACGGTGGGAAATTGGAGGTCTTCAACTAAACAGGACAACTGAAATCAGGGCTACTAGGATGAGCTTATTGATGATTTCCGAACATTATGTAAAGGGAGAGATTTCGAAAGGATGCAATAATCAATGTTGACAACACAGAAAGAGGTCATGCTTTTTAGACCTAGGGAGTCTTGCCACAAGGAAAAAAGGTCAAGTGAAATGTGCTTACTATACTATACTTACTATACTAATATTTTGGCTTCCCCTATATATTTAATTTATTTATATTGAGAGAGAAAGAGAGAGAATCTCAAACAGACTCGCCCCTGAGCATGGAGCCCTTTGTGGAGCTCAGTGTTGGGTCCCGGAGATCATGACCTGAGCCAGAATCAAGAGTCAGATGCTTAACCAGCTGTGCCACCCAGGTGCCACTCCTTATATATTTTAAACATTAAATTACTTAAACTTTAATGGGCTGGCAGTCCCTCCGCTCCCTCTCTTCTCCCACCTCCATCCAGCCTCTTTCCCCTTCCCCCACTCACTCTTCTTCCCCCACCAACCCCTTGCCTTGCCCCTCTCTCGTTTTCCTTCCCCTCCCCTTTAACCCCGTCCTCATCTCCCCATCTCTTTCCCTCATTTTCCACCTTCCTTCCATCTTGCTCTTTTACTCCCTCCCTCTTCTTCTCTCTTTACTCCACCCCTCTTCTCCCTCTTCCCTCTCCCTCCCCTTCCCAACCTCCCACCGCCTTCCCAAACCGGTGAAAGACAGTTCCAGTCTGTCCTGGTTTATGTTGAGTAATGCATCTCAGGCTTAGACTGCCTAAGGATCCCGGCTAGGAGCAGTAGCTTACGTAAAGTTGATCAGCACATGATTTTTTTACTTCTGAGTCGCAAAAGTGAATTTAAGCCACTATAGTCGCAGAACTACACCTCAGAAAGAGTGGTCTGAGAACCTCGCAGGTGGAAACACGCTACGGGAAGGAAAGGGAAGGTGATAAAGCTGCCCCACAAATGCCAAGACCCAAACCATCTCTGGCAGTCAGTCCCGAGAATGCACTGCTCCTACAAGACAGCCCTTCCCTGATTCCAAGGATTCTGGAATCATTTACCAGGAGGACACCCAGTCACTTGGCAGCTTGCTCAATCTTGGTGTTTACCTTAAGCCTGTCAAAAAACTGAACGGGCAATTACGTGAGGCACCAGCTGATTTTGATGGCTATTCTCACAATCAGCCCTGAAGTTATTTTCAGCTGTGTAACCATCATGAGGTGGGTGGGGTAGGTTCTCCCCACCACCACTTTTAGATTTGTATTTTATTACCAGGGTCTTAATGTCAAACTGCCTAGGGAAAAGAAATCTTCAGGGATTTTGTGTAAGGAAAACATGGCCATGGATTCTGATATAGAGACCTGTTTTGTTGTGTTTTTCCCACTGGGGATAGGGGAACTTGTAACCGTATATTTTTTTCACCCTTTAGGTAAAGAGGGTGTCTGAAGGTGTGCGTGTTGCTCATTAGCGCCACCTAGTGAGACAGGAAAGGAAATCAGCAAGGCCAGTAGCCATAGATTTTCACTGCAATTTTGTCACTCTCCAGCTTTGTAACTGTAGGCCAGCCTAACACCACCTACATCACAGGGCTTCTGTGACACTAAGGATGATACCCCTTATGAAATGCTTGGTACGTAATAGGACCTCAAGAACTGCTGGCCCTCCCAAGCCCCCACTGAAACTTTGCTACTTTTATCTAAGAAGGATTCATTTTAATCATTCCCAACTTCACATGTGGTAGTCAGCTAAATAGCAATAAATGATTTGTTTGAAAACCTTAAAGTCCATAAGGCTTATGTGGTGAAAGCCACTCTGAGTGAGTCATTCCATTTCCATATTTCTCTTTTTTCAAGATTTTACTTATTTGACAGAGAGATAGAGAGCACAGGCAGGCAGAGCAGCAGGCAGAGGGACAGGGAAAAGCAGACCTCCCACTGAGCAGGGAGCAGGAGGCAAGGCTGGATCCCAGGACCCTGGAATCATGACCTGAGCAGAAGGCAGCAGCTTAACCGACTGAGCCACCCAGACGCCCCTCATGTTTCTCGTTTTTCAGTAGAGTCCAAATATTCTTTCAGTTTGGCCAATTTTTGACTTGTGTGGGATAACATTTTAATGAACCAGACAAGACTCGTTAATTTCACAAAGCAAGTGGGAGCTGCAAGTTAATAACTGTATTAAGCTAATGTTTATGGAGCATTTGCGATTTCTCCAGTAGTGGACTAAGCACTTTATTTGTAATTAAATGCATTTATATCTCATTTAATCCTAACAATCCTATAAGACAGATTCTATAATTATCCCCACTTTACAGATGAAGAAACTAAGGTTAAGGTAAATAACCCCAGCGACACGTCTAAGTTTAACACCATACTACTGCCCTCTCTTTGCAAAACAGTGCCTAGTCACATCTTTCTTTATCCAGAAAACGTGCACATAGTCAAATGATAGAAATTTGGAAATCTCCCCCGATCCAAGTTCCCATAACTGTATTAGATTTTCAAAAGCACCTCTTCTCATTGCTGTATTTCGGAGAATCAAAACTCCTCATCCTATTATAAAAGGGAAGTGCAGATTTAATCAGTAGCTTCCCTGAAATTCGTCCAGTCTTCCTTCAGTTATTTCTGTCTTTTTTTCCTGCCTCCCTTTTAACTTAACAGATATTTTATAACCGTCCCATAATTGCGACTAGTCCCCTGGAAGAGACAACAGAATGTCGCCAGTGTTTGCTAGAGAGAGGAACAAGACAAAGCAACACTTCGGACTCAATTCACAAAAATCCACTGAAATATAAAACATTGCCCTGATGGCTTTCCTAAAGCAGTAACGGTAAACGACGAGAGCCTCCTCTCGCCCACGGAGGGCTGTTGCGGGGCAGTCTGGGGTTTTCGAGCGAGAGGTGCGGCGGACCAGCGTCCACGCGCTCCCGCGCCCGCCTGCCCGCCCCACGACCCGGCAGTTTGGGAAACGGGTTACGGAGACTTGAGTATTTCCAGTGCGGAGGCTACAGCTGGCAGAACCCGGGTTCCTTCCACGGCTGATGACAACTGCTTCACACAGAAGACGAAATCTAAGAAGTCCACGCAACAGTCCCTGCAGACGACGAAGTGGGATCCCGGGGGTCGGCCGAGGGCGGCTTCTCGCCGTTTCAAGGGGGCTGGTCCCTCGCCAGCTCACCTTCACCAAAAGGTCCAGCCGGGGCCAAGAAATAAGGCTGCGGGCCACAGGAAAGCCGGCTGCGAGCCCGGGGACTCCCCGCCTCCCTCTCCCCGGGAGGACCGCGTGGCGCCGCACAGCACCTGTGCCCCCCGGCGACGACCTCGGTCCGGGAGCCAATCGGAGGCTGTGCGGGGCGGGGGGAGGCGAGCCCTCCGCACGCTGTGCCCGCCGCGCGGGCCGCTGGCCCCCAGCCCGGCCCGGGATGCTCCCGCGCTCGCGGCCCCGCTCCCCACCTGGAGCCTCCCGCCCGCAGCCTCACCTCTAGCCGCAGCCTCCTGTTCCGCCGCCATCGCAGGAGCCACCCGGCCGGCTCCTCGGCCCCGGGGCTGGCGGCATCGAGAGCTCCGGGCCCGCCCTGCGCCGGCCCGGGAGCGGGGACGCGGGCGCCGGGGGAGCTGGGCCGCGCGTCTCGACGGTCACCCCCGCGGCCCCTGGGCGCGCAGCCGACGCCGACTCGCAGCCGGGCCGCCCGGGACCGCAGAGCCAGCGGCCTGGGACTGGCCTGCCGCGGGGCTCCCAGCCGGAGAAAGGCACCCGGCGCGGGGCGGAGTCACGGCGGCCCCGCCCCCGACCCCTGCGGCTGGAGGCACCGCGGGGAACCGCGGGCGAGGCAGCACCTTGAGGCTTTCTGGAACGCGGCTTTTAAAACAGGTTTCCACATCACTTTAAGGATTCATTGTGTACGTGTTCCGTGGATTGGAGTTGTTTCCCTTGGGGGAAAGGGTAAAGGATGAATGGAGATCTTTGCAAGGTGAGGGCGCCAGGGGAGGGAGGAGCTGGAAGAGAAACTTCGCGGGTCCACAGAAGGGCGAGGGAAGGGCTTCGCTACAGAGACAGGGGTACGAAGTGACAGAGAGGGGGTCACTGAGGAAGCTGTTTTGGCTCCTGCAACCGTTGGGCAAATCCAGAAGCAACATCCTCTGGGGATCATTACACACACACACACACACACACACACACACACACACACCCTGTGCGGAATAAGCGGCTTCTCTCCGCCCACTGGTCCCTAGCCCCGTTCCTTGCTTACAGTTTGGCCAGTAGAGGAAGGTAGTGGAGGAAAGGAACAGCAGAGAGAACACTAAATCTTTGCATCAACTCGCCTAAATCTATTAATTTTCCTACCATGACTCTTTTTTATAGCGTCTTAAACTAGCTGCCCATGTGTTCTGAGGGCTACCTCGGGCCAAACCTGGGCAAGGGGATTGGAACAGCGATCCTGGGCGGAAATAAACACGTTCAGGGGAAACTGCTGCCCTCTGAAGTGGGGATGGCAATTTTACCAGCTGGAGGTGGAAGGAGGTGCTGAGAACTGTGACTGCCCTCAGTAATGCACACCAAGGCACTTCCCTTTTCGACACCATTCTTGACACCTCTCTATCTCAGCTTCGACTTGGAGCTCTACCTGAAATCCACCAACACCAACTCCGGCGGCAGGCTCAAAAATAAAAATTCCACAGACAGCCTGGCAGCAAGTCTTTAATTAGGGATAGGTTTCCCTGAATATGTCCAAACCTGGCTTTCCAGGTAAATGTGCACCATTTGGGGATGGTTTACCAAGTGGGGAGGTCACCTTTCTGGTGAAGCAGTCCCCTGGTTAAAATGCAGAGTACACACTATGTATATATGTATAGGGGCTCAGAGATGAGCACTGAGGCCAGGATCACTTAGTGGGTGGGAGAAGCCAGACTGTAAAAACCAGATCTTCTTAGGCGTTCATACCACGGTATCCAATAAGCTTTCTGGTGAATCATTGCAGTCCTCATTTCTTAGAAATGATGATTCACTTCCACTCAAGCCTGAAAGCCAAAGAAAAGGAATCCAGTACCTAAATATGATAGGAGGAAGTAATGCTCAAGGAGAAGAGGCCACGGGGTTCTCCCAGGGCAAGTCACTTTCATAGCTTAACATGCACTCCCCCTTAATGTTCAAGTTTAAATCTTACTTGCTACTTTTTCTTTATGCTCTGGAGCTTTCCATTCCAGGACTTTTTTTTTTTTTTTAAAGAGTAGTTATATTATGCCTAGTAGGATAAAACAGATAGAAAACCAGTATCCTGAGAAATGGATAGGAAGGTAATCTCTCATTTACAGGCAGTGATTTCTTTCTTTTTTTTTTTTTAAATAGATTTTATTTATTTATTTAACAGAGATCACAAGTAGGCAGAGAAGCTGAGCAGAGAGCCCAATGTGGGGCTCGATCCCAGGACCCTAGGATCATGACCTGAGCTGAAGGCAGAGGCTTTAACCCACTGAGCCACCCAGGTGCCCCAGGCAGTGATTTTCTAACATTTTCTCCTTGGGCAAAATGTAATAAGTGATTTGAAACATAACTGGCAGAACACATGACCTATTTCCTTCTGCTCAATGCCCTTTTCTCACCAAAGGCCCAGGGACAGTGTTGCTCTTCAGGAATCATTGCTAATCCCAGGGTGATCTTAGTTTGCTAATTTTGCTTCACTGCCAAGTACTTAGGCAAGAACAGTACTGGAATCAATATACACTGCCTCAAAACTATAAATTCCTATACTTGTCAACCTCCTGCTGAGATTTTAACAGTCTAATTTGGTTTGAGGGTTCCTTAAGACCACTTCCATATTTTAGTTGGTGGGGGAGGGGGAATCTACCTGCTTCAGAATGATATTGTTTCGAATCAAAGATTCGAAGATACTGTTTCCAATGATGCATAAATAAAAAAAATAACCACCCCTCAATGAGCTCCTGGCTGGAGAAAATAACTAAATTATTTATATTTAAAACTACCTTTTCTTCCCTGCCACTGTCCTTTTACCCCCACCCCCAGCATTCTATGGAGGGTCCATACTGGGGACGATTCTTGTTTTTGCTAAGCAGATTGATGAGTGGGAGCACAGCTGGGAGAAACAGAAAGGCCAAACGTGTTTAGAGGAGTAGACGGACCTGTCGTAGGCGTCTGGTACGGGGAAGATCAGCTTGAGCTTGGCTTATGAAGGAGTGGAGAATGCAGAGAAGGTAAGTACAGGAGCGTATACTCATGAGAGAGAGGAAAGAGGTGGTGGCAGCTGCCACAGGGAGTGGAAATTTGAGAAAGATCTTTTAAAAGGGTATTAAGGGAACTTCGCTGGGTAATGCAAACCCTCTTACATTATTTCCCTGGAAAATAACAACTTTAGTAAAGCTACGTCCTTTTTCAATGCTTTTGGAGTTGATTTATGTTTTTATTAAAAATGAGAACATTTTGAGATCAGCTTTAGATGGAAAGTAGGGCTGCCCACAAAAATGCAGTTATTTAATTCATTTGTTCACACGTATTTATAGAGTGCCTACCGTGTGCCAGGCGTTGCTGTAAGCACGGACTTGTACTTCACCTGCTGTGCCCCCATCACTTTATATAGATGTTCTCACAGCAATTGATTGGGTGGGTATTATTTTGTTTGGGAAAAGTCCAGCCAGTGTCTTTCTCTCCTCAGCTCCACCGTTCCCCAAGTTGGATGTTCATGATAATGTATAGAATTTCAGATTCACCCCTAGAGATTCTGAGTTAGTAGTTCTCAGTCCCTACTTCAAACCAGCACCCTAGTTGATTTTGAGACATTTTAAGTACTCTAGAAAATATTGCTTCAACTTGCCAAAAATCAAGTTTCCTAAGCCAAGGTCGTTGTGGGGGTAAGCTGGGTATTTCTGCTAGCCAGAGGTCAGAAGTAGCCATAAACTGAAATTCTGAGAAAAATACAAAAAGGAACATAGGACAAGCCTGAGAGAATGGCTGTGCAGACATCTCTTTATGTGTGGAATTACTGTTTAATTAATGTTATTTTACCCTTAGAGATGATGTTTGTGTGTGTGTGTTATAAGTGTCAAAAGCTGAAGTGATTTTTACTTTTGCAGGTTTGGGACACTCTTGAAACAAGTATGGTATCCCAGGTCCTCTTGAGTCCTCCTCATATGTGTGGAATTGGACAGGAGTGATCTTCAAGTTCTGTTCAAGTTTATCTCAATCAAGAGGAGAAGAAAGGCAAAGGACAGTCTCCCTTTCATGTTACAGGTTTTGCCCTTTGGTAGAGCCTTAAAAGTCATCCTGTGTTGGAGCACCTGGGTGGCTCAGTCGGTTAAGCGTCCGACTCTTGGTTTCGGCTCAGGTCATGATTTCAGGGTTGTGAGATCGAGCCCCGCATTGGGCTCTGCATTCAGTGGGGAGTCGCTCGAGATTCTCCCTCTCCCTCTGCCCTACCTGTGCCCCCTACCCTGCATCTTCTCTGTCTCAAAATAAATAATCTTAAAAAAAAAAAAAAGCCATCCTCTGTTTAAGGGTTTGATAAGGAATGTCTTAATATGAACAGTAGAGTGATTCCAAGATAAAATCATGGTAGTTAGCTCCTCACCTGAGAAATGCTTGGATTTCTATTAGTCAAAGCCCACCTGCTCAAGTTAGACAAAGCAGTTGAGCCGATAATAATTAGGCGACCCCACTCCTGGCTGGATCTTGGGGAAATAAATTGATGAGGGTCTCTATTGCTGGCATGATAGCAGTGTGGGGAGATGGACCAATGAAGCAATGATTAGGAGCTGGGAGGGATGGCAAAAGCACTAAACAGACCAAACCCTGGTCACTGGGCCATACATCTATTCTGTTTGTACGAGGTCCAGAGATACAACCCAGCTTTTGGTTCTCCAAAGGGCAAGAAAAGTAGGATTACAGTGGCTGGGCTGTTGTTGGGCACAGTGGTACTTAGTACTCCTGCTTTCGGTGGGCCAGGAAAGACGTTAATGGATCAGCCTTTAGCTCAAACATAGCAATAGGAGAACCAGCAAGAAAATCCAGGTATAGTGGCTTAAGGTAAGAACCATTGCTATAAAAATCTGTAGCACCCTTTTGACTACCTTGGAGCTTTTTAAAAGAACGCCAACTGGTCCTAGTATCAGGTGGCCATGTGCTTTAGGTAAGCCTCCACCTAGTACCAGGGATGTGAATCCTGATTATTTTTAAGTCTGTCCCAGGCCAGGTACTGTTGTAGGAATGGATGTATGACATAATCATGGCCAATAAAATGTGGAGGTTACTTTGCTTAGAATGCTTCTAGAAGAGATCTTCCTTGATCTTAAAAAGGAGGGTGCACAAGCAGTAGTTTCTAGGGACTTACATGTTGTAGAAAGACTTCATGCTTAGAGTCTCTGTAGCCATTTAGCCCCTCACAAAAACAAGAGGAGGGACAAAGCTAACACTTGGAAGATGACAAAAGTAGTACAATGGAAAGAACTTGTGTACTTGATGTTGCTTTTGAGACGTGAAGTTGACCACCCTGGAAGCTCACTATCTCATGTCTTCATGTCCTGTAAGATAATCATTTTCCTTATTGCCGAAGCCATCTTGACTTGTGTCTTCTGACGCTTGCAGTCTAAAGTACCCAAAGTGACAAATCTGTCACTAGCTCCCCACGTATTTTTCTGAGGTCCAGAAGCACATGAGGTAATTTGTCACTGAAGCATGCTGTCTGATGTGGGGGGATACGGCAGCACTGGACTTGGGTTCAGAGCAATTTATTACCTGTGTCTGGGTAAGTCACGCTCAGCCTCATGTTCATCATCTGTAAAATGAGGATAATTATGTTTGTTTCAGAGCAATAGTAATATCCAAAATGAATAATGTAAGTGAAAGCATTTTGTATACAAATAGAAGTTCTTTTTATCAGAAGATGCTCTTGAAAGAAGATGCACTTAGTCTCCAAGTTTGCTCCAATGTCCAAATTTTCACAATTGCTGCTTTCACTGTTTTGTCTTAACAATGACATTATTGAGACGATGTAAGTCAGGAACAGTGAGGAGCATGATTAGGATGAGCAGGATTCTGACTAGCCCCCTCTGCGCTTGGTGGAAAGAGTAGCATGACTGCTTATCGGTGTCTTCCACGGGACAGGACATAATGGTACCTGTGTGCAAACCTAGGCCACTCACATCACTAGTTTCCATGCTATTCTGAGGCACTTTAAATTTAATTTTGAGGTATTTTCAATTCCTGTTTGCTTGCAAATTGATTTTGGCTTGGTGGGGTAGTTATATACAAACCTGTACAACTATCTTGATTATTTAAACATAATACAATTGAAACTTCAAAAACTGTGTTCTTGATGTGATATTTAAATGTGATGGTTGCATATATTTACAGAGGAGTCTTTCTTGAGTTTTGGATAACACCTGTCTCAAAACTTGAAAATAAAACCAAAACATCTCACCAACAGAAATATTATAAACATAGTTTTTATTCTTTTCTTACCTTCAATGAAAAAGGCCTCATGTCACCAAAACATTTTTTTGAAACTCGGTAACTAAACACAGCACTTGACAGCCTGATGATCATTTTTCTAGACAACTGCTGAATAATTTATATTGCTTTTTAAAAAATAACTAAGAACTATTTTTATTACTTCATTTCTGCTTAAAGTGGCAATGTGCCCTCACATTTTTTCATAAAAATCTAAAATATATCTAGTAATCCCAAGTGTTTCGTATTTGTTTGTTCTAAGTGTTTCATTAAAACTTCTCAGAAATAAGTGCACTTCTAAAGAGAAAATATATGTTAAATAAAGACGAGAGGAAATAGTCATGGTTATAGCAAAACAGTTGTTCTGAGTATTCTGACACTTAACACCTCAGAGCGAATGTGATTTAGTTGCTAAGGGACTTCTCTCCTGATTAAAATCTCAACTCATTAATTTATAGATCATCAAAAGATGGATAGCTGGTTCTTCTACCAGTAGTTATGGTTTGATTGTCTAAAGGTTTTCTACAATAAAACCTCAAAAATTAATGAACTTAAAAAATTTTTACATTTACTGATTTACACAAAGATATACAGATGTTTTAAAAACAGAAGTAGTATGATATTATAGAAATAAATGAAACCCTATCTTCAGACTTAGCAACCAAAGGAAGTTTGCAGCTTTCCACATGTTATTTTTCATTCAGCTATTAGCTTATTAAAATCAGCCATATATTTCATTCAGAAAAGGTTGATTTATAAGAAATTCCTTGTTTTCAGAAAGCACTATGCTTCAATACATTTAAACTATGTTAGTAAGAAAAGCATAAAAGAAAAATAACATAACTTGCTTTAATACAAAGGTTTTTTTAATAAAAAAGTTGAAGTCTACATTAAATCAGGAAATCAATAAATCTGACTTATACAAGCTTTCTATATACTTAGAAAAACCAAAAACACACAGTTTATAATAAAACTCTTTAATTCAAAATAGAGTCTAATTTAAAGAAAATGTCATTATGCCCAGTTGATTAGATAGGGTTTTGTCATTTAAATTAAATGGTTCACCTGAAACATGGTAAGTGTATAATAGAGAAAATTCGATCTTGAGGATACTTTGCAAATTACCTAGCTAATTTGCATCATGACTCAAATTCTTAGCTTCCAAAGGGCAGACACAGTCTTTAATTGCTTTTAGATAGGCACTTAAGAAATGCTTGTGACGAGGAGGAAACCCCAAAGATTATGAATCACTCTATTAACTCCAGAGAAAAATGAGACTAAACAAAGTCAACTTTCCAGAACTGCCCTTCCGCTGCCAAGAAATCATAATTATTTCCAAGTTCTTCCTGCTAATAAAAATGAGGGAGATGGAAAACAACATGCTCTCCTCTTATTTGATTAAAAAGCAAACAGGTAATTCAGTTCCATTCTAGGAAACCCCCCTCCACGGTCAACTTGAATTATTAATGACATTTTTCTATGCTAGGATAGTTACCATATTACAACTAGAGAATGATGCAGTTTCCCCCTGTCTTACTCATTCATTATTACACTAGCAAAACAGTCTTTTTTAAAAGGTGGGGGGATGGGGTGGGGTGAGAAAAATCTCATAAAACTGAGTAGCAGTTACAGTTTTTTTAAAGTTAGAGGGAGTTATAATTAGAAGAACCAGAGCTGGTCAAATTGAGATAACCCTAGAATTTTAATAGTTCTCTCTCCTAGATACTCAGCCACATGATCCAAATGAGAAAAATGGAGATGAACTATTAGATGAACATATAATAAGTACCAAACAAACACTAGAAAGAAAGAATGGAAAGAAGAAGGAAAGAGAACAGCAGGGGAGAAAAGCCAACCAACCAACCAACGAACCAACCAGCATGGCCTTGCTGAAATATCGTGGAGCTACCCAGCAGCAGCATTTATAAAAGCTTCTGTAAATTTGCATAATGATCCTGTGCAGTTCTTCCCCATTAAGAAGAACATAGCTACAAATAAACCATCACTTTTGATTTTGATCACAGATCATGGTTACAATTGTATCAATTAACAGTTAAGACAAACATTAGGCCATTCTTTGATAAAGTATTGTTCCTTAACTAGTACTTATGAAGCCAAAACCTCAGAGAGTCATTTTAGAATAAAATGTTGAGCTAAAAAGCATGACTTAATTCTTCGGGAAAGAGCTAAAGAATTTGATGCTGACATCATCTCCCTTATCCTCCTCACAACCTCACCGGCGCCCCTCACCACCCCCCCACCACCCCCCACGCCGCCTGCATTTACTTCCTTAATTCCACGTAGGTTAACCATAGTGATGTAGCTGAGCATGAACAATATTGCCCTTGAATAAGCTGAGCACTATCAAAGATCTGTCATATCTGAATATGGCATTCCCACAGGAAAGGAAAATTCTCCTCAGTTGTGAACATCCACTCTGTTCAGGATCTTTGGTACATTTGGAGTGTAAGAAAATAATGGCACAATAATACAAGTACTATCAAAGGAAAGATTTTCACCAAACGAAAGAAAAGTTAACCAGCCATGATATGTAACAACTTTCTAGAAAACCAAAGTAGATAGCTCTTTGTTCTCTACAAGTCCATTTCCATGATCAGAAGTTTGACATTTAAAAAAATAGTTTAATAAAAATACACCAGTTCTACAAGCAGCCTTCATGGTCATTTCTTAAATTCAACTCACCATAATCAAATCAAAATAATGCCATGTCCTCTTGTTAAAAAAGAAGTCCTTTTGTCACAAGAAAAGCAACTTTACATTTTATATAATACAGTACATCTCCCTATGAGTATACAGACTACGTATATAAAGGTCATCAGTATTTCTGAATGCAAAGTAAATATATTAGTGGAGTGCTTGAGTGAAGGTGTTAAACTTCCTCCTTAGTATAAACTTGTCACTCCCGACTGTGCAGTTTGTGAAATAACATGATGATAAATTCTATTTTTTAAATAACCAGTGTATTTCCTTTTTAAAATTTCTTAAAACCATTACAGAAATTGTCTTCATGTCTGTTCATTCTATAGACGTCCAAACCAATAGGGCAAGTATTCTAACACCGACTATGGAAGATGGCTTTTTTTGATTATCTAGACCCATAAGATTTGCAGTAAAACAGCAATACTGCAGGGTTACCTACAGGTTAGCCTATGTTGCTTTAAATGATATGTTTCTCCTGAATTGATCAGAGGTGTTACAGTACAAAGCCACAGCACACACAGGCAGAATGGACCTTAATACGCGTGTAGGCAGTGCAGTTACAAAGGGACGTACATTTCTTTTATTCCAGTACCTTCGTATAATAAAGTTAACAAAAATAATAAAATATTAAAAAAAAAAAAAAACAAAAGCCAGCTGGCACTGCCAACCAATTCCTGTAGTAGTCTTAGAAATCCTAATCCTGTAGAATTTCCTCTTGTAGTCATAAGCACCACCGTCTTCGGGAGTATTTCAGTGTATTGTTATCTACGCCAAGCAAGCCTGGTGATGCAGCTACCTGAGTTCTCTTGGTTGTGGGCGAACGTGATCTTTATTCATAATTTTCCAGCTTTCATGTAGGTGGGGATAGAGCCGCGCTGAGTCAACCCTTCAAACCTTTTATAGGTATAATTGAGAAAAACCCAGTCTTTGGATTTGTAGTCCGGTTCTGTGGTGTTTGGCACTAGGAAAGATGGGAAAATTAACCAAGAGCAAAGGAATTTCATTAGTGATCCTGGCAGCATCTTTACAGACTATGAAGTGTTAGTTTTGTCATAGATTATCTTACCTGGTTGTAAAATATCAGATTCAGGAAAGTCATCGAAATTTGAAGTATCATCAATGCTTTTGATTTCTATAGGGATTGCTGCTGGCCTTTCCCTATAAAAAAAGATCAAGTTTTCTTTAACTCTTTGTTTTCCAAAAACAGTTCTACTTGCAAATTCTGCTTCCTGTTCTATAGATAATAGAAGAGCCGAGAGAATTTATTGTGGACTTGAAAACTGTGAAGTGGATGTCATAGTTGAGTGTAATATTTTCTGAAAACATGACCATTTACTTGGAATTTTTATTTCTTTGTACCCAGACTTTCTCATGCTGTTTTGTTTAAAGTGGAAAAATAAGAGCTAATGAAAGGGAATGTAGAACAGAAGAGATTTTGTTCAAACAATTTAATAATTACATAATGTATGCTGGCTATTGTGGGTACTGGATTCTAGCTAAACAATTCAGGAATAGAATTCTTCTACTAAAGGATCCATAGATTAAAAGTCATTTGGGGAACGTCTGGCTGGCTCAGTAGAGTGTGTGACTCTTGGTCTCGGGTTCATGAGTTCAAGCCCCACACTGGGTATAGAGATTACTTTAAAAAATAAAGATACTTGAAAAACAAAAAGCGCTTTGGGAAGTTAAGGGGGGCAAAGGGACTACACATTTGCAATGAAATCTAAATCTAAAACTTTCTGCCATATAAATGGTAAGGGAATCAGGGAGACTAGGTTAAAAAAATCAGTCATGAAACTATCTTACCATGCTAACAATGTTTAAAAATAGAAATAGTTAAAAGAAGCTATCCATTTTTATTGCTTCTTTTTTTTCAACGAATACTTAACTGGATTTATTAGGGGACAAGTGAACAAAGCCAGTTACCTAAAGTCCTGAGTATTCTTCCCAGAATCATTCCCATTTCTTTATACTTAATACGATAACTTAATAAATGTATATTACTTTAGTGAGAAGAACCAAAGACTCTGGTGTCGTTAACTAGCAGCGTGACCTTAGGCAGGCAACTCCTTGCTCTGTGACTATTTCCTTACTATCAAAGCAAGAGATTGCACTAATGGGCTCTAAGTGTCCTTCCAACTGTGAAGCGGGGAATCCTCATTCTGTTCAGTGAGATGAGGTATACAGTGTAATGCAGCATATCAGTTAAGAACCAGGACACCCAGAGGTCCAATTCTAGTTAGAAATTCTAGCTGGAAAAAAAAAAAAAGAAAAAAGAAAAAAGAAATTCTAGCTGGATTATTTACTGGCTGTGGCACTGCAGGCAAATTACTTCTCTGTGCTTTAGTTCCCTCATTTATAAAACAGACATAATAATGGTACCTATTTTATAAGGTTTATTATGAGGATAAGATAAAAAATGCACAAAAAGTCCTCAGAACAGTGCTGGACATAACAATAAGTGGTCCAAACAAACGAGTTGTTATTATAGCAGGTCGAGTGCCTGGCACACTGTGGGAGTTCCTGTGAAGATGTGCCTGGAGCCAGTGACATATTAGCTGTCTCGAAGGAGGGGCAGAGGCTGGCCAGGCAAGGCAGGAGTGGGGACAGGAACAAGCGGAGAGAGAAGAGCATTTCAGGCAGAATGAAGAGCAAAGGGCAAAGCCCTGAGGTGAGAGGAGCGGGAGGACCCTCGGAGATGCCACTGGGACCGATGAAGGTAGAGCCACACCCCACAGTCCTGAAAGCAGTGCCTCGGCCTTAATTTTATTCTAAGTGCACAGGGAAGGAAGAAAAGGGCATGATCAGTGTTATGTTTTGGAAGTCTCACTGTGTGGAGAGCAGGCCAGAACTACCGAAGGTGCTTTGGCCACAAACTGAATTAAAGGCCGATGCTTACAATTAACAACTGCAAGCAAATTCTTAAAAGTTACTTGCATCATTTCACTTTTCTCAGTGTTTAAAAAAAGGGACTGTGTCTTCTTATAACTTCATAAAGAAGATGGTATATTAGAGAAAGGAGCAGTATACAGCATGACAGAATAGGACAAAAATGAGGAGTTATCGTGTGAAACCTCTCGTGCTGACATCAGCTTGCATCCCGTAACTCTGAATATAAAAATCGAAACAGGTGCGCAGTAGGTGGTTTCCCCTTTACAGTGGGCATTCGCTAAAACCAGTCATTTAGCTATAGTCTCGCTTATGTAGTCCAGAGAACACTGGTTTAATAACACTGTAACAGCAGTGAGTATTTAGCAGAGTCAGACACAAACTGATTGCTAAACCTAGTAAAAACAAACGTTTTACTTAGATCTCTCCCGTTGGAAGCCTATGAGCGTACCTGATGTGCCCCCAGTCTACACCTTCAAAAAAAGGATGACTTTTTATTTCTTCTACTCCACTATTTCCAATTCTGTTTTCAGAATCAATACAAAATCTAGAAAATGGAAACAGAAATGATCATATGCAAATTACATATACAGCACCCTATTTGCATTTTTTTCCAAACATTTCATTTTTTTCCTCTGTTTACCGAAGTCAGCTCCGTTTCTTGTGGGAAATGTGGGAGAGAACAGAAATCCTCTGTAATTGCACTGTACAGAGAGAACCACTGTAAACAGTTTGAAGCCATTTCCTTCTAGTCTTTTATTACAATTTTTAAAAATATGTGTTAGTACAGTAGTTACTGTTTTAGGGTGATTCTTTTCATTTAATATACTGAGAAAACTTCCCAAAGTAATTATATATTTTTCTTTAACTTCATATTCTAAAATTTGCTTGTGGAAATACTAGTTTATTTAGCCAGTCCACTCTTGTTGAACACTTAGTTTTCAATTTTTCATTACTAAAAACATCATGATAAACAGTCTCCCTACATCTTTACACACATCAAATTATCTGCATAAGCAAAATTCCTAGAATTACTGGGTCAATGATCATATACAGTTTAAAGATTTTTGATAATATGCTGTTAATTAGCTGTTCTCATAGGTTGTCCCAATTTATATTCCTTGCAGCCGTTCACAATAATACCAAACTGCATCTTAGTTGAGAAACAGAATGGAAACCTTTGCTTAGAAACAATTTCATATATAGACTTATGATAGGCACTGCTACTAGCGATTTATTTTCTCTTTTCTCTTTAACGAAATAGGTCATTGCGTACCAACAGGAGTGGCCTTTGAAATGATACAATACACAGTCCCTCTTCTTAACTCTTACTTTTACTGCATGCTTCCTTTTAACTGTTTGCAGTTTTTAAAAAACACATTTTCTTTATTGATCTCTTTGACTGTATAGATCAGTTAGTGGTCCTTTTCCTCCCACAAGAATAAAATGGGCAATTCAATCTTTTTAGGTACCTGTGAAGTTTCAAAATACCATAAACTCCTCTAGGGATTTAAGCACTAACCTAAGAATTAAGTCCTTGGCTTTCTCAGATATAGGTACCTCTGGAGGAAATACCAAAGTTTCTTTCCAGTTCATCACTTTTCTATACGTTTCTTGAGGAGTTTCAGAACAGAAAGGTGGATATCCTGCATATGAGAGAAAATACAAGTTTTATCATCTTTAATAATCAAATACGCTCTACCTACTGTGTATGTGTCATAGGGGAAAAAAATAGCCAGAAGTGCTCTATTCAGCAATAAAAAATGTCACCATTCATCAATTTATAATAAAATCGCTAATAAAGGCAATAAAATAAAGGATTCAAAGCATCACCCCCTTTATCTGAAAGGCCACGTAGATGCAATTTTGACACATGGGAGTTCTGGTTAAATACCCTGTTCCTGAATTGCTACAGAGCTCACTGGTATTTATCATTATTGACATTGGGGGATGTCAAGGAGTTCAGACATTTTAGCCCATGATATCTGTAGTATGCGCCATCCGTGGCACTCATGGAAATTTCTATAGTATATATGTAAACAAATGATAAGACATACCTATTAGCATTTCATACATAATCACTCCCAAAGACCACCAGTCACACAGCTTGTTGTAACCAGTCTGCATGAATACTTCTGGAGCAATGTAATCTGGTGTCCCAACTGTGGAATATGCCTGCAAAGGAAAAGCTTATCAAACCAGCATTCTTAAATATTCGTTAAAAGATCAGAGTATGGCTCATTATTGGAAAAAGCAATACAGCAGTTAATTTTGCATTTAATACTTGTTTCGCATGTTTATCATGTAGAAAGCTTAGTGACAGGTACCCAATCAGATATTTAAGATTTATATATTAAGATTTAAGATTTAAGATTTAATCAGTTATTTAATCAGTTATTTAAGATATGATTTCTGGCTGCCCACTACCCCCTCCCCAAGAAGCTCAACTAAATTATTTATATATTTAGCCCTAAATCCTGTGAAAATTAATAGAAGGACAGCTCACAAAAGTGGCCTCGGGATGCTAGAAGGGGGAGCTATGCTGCTGTACTCCTCACTGTCAATTACAGACCCCATCAGAGGAATCATCAACAGGAATCATCAACAGGCAAATAGGAATCACCTATCGTGGGCCCCAACAGGGAAAGATATACACTGTGTCTCCTGTGCGAAAGCAGCTACCCCTGCAACTCAGCCAAGGAGAGACCTTCACCACCCTTAACTCCTGCTTTGCTCCAATGAACTTTTGTTCAAAACAGCCCCTTTCAAACCTCCTTCTTCTCTTAAAATACAAGTTCTCTTCTTTGTTGGAGTTGCCAATGGTTTTGCCACAGCTTGCCTGTCCCAAATTGCGATTCTCTGTTATTCCCGAATAAATCCACTTTTGCTGGCACAATAATTGTTTTACTTTTAAGGTTAGCCATCCATTTCAAAAAGAATAAAGAGGCTGAACCCAGTGGGCTGGAGTCCACCACGCACTACTAATGTGAGTTCTTGGACAGGTGACTCAAGCACTCTGAACCTCGGTTTCTGCTTACAGGAAACTGCAGTAATCATACACAGTTGACAGGAGGATGAAACAAGAAAAGAAATTGCTTTGGAAACTACAACCTACTGTATATATAAACATCAGGTATTTTCATGATAAACCTAATTCCAGGGCACTGCTTATCCATCAGAAAGCAATGGAGTGTTTCATTCTTAATTCATATAAAATCTTACCAAAACAATTTCTTTAAGGTAGTAGTTCTCAATTAAGGGCAGTTATGCCAGGGACCATTTGAAAATGTGTGCCAGCAGATTTCATCATTTCAAGGACCTGAGGGTGGCAGGGGGTGGGGGTGGAGGTGGTTGCTGATTGGCATTTAGTTGGCAGGGGGGATACAAGATCCAAAGGATTTTCCTGCCCAAAACACTAAGAGTCCCCTCTACTTCTCCCTTGGTAAATAAACATTTGATAGAAGTCATGATAATGGCCATAAGAAATAAAACATGACAGCAGGAATCACTCGTAAATACTCTGTTAAGTCGAATTCCCACCATACTTTTAAGCAGTATTCACTTTTCCCCTTAAAAGCAGGAAATACTGCAATTCTTCTCTCAGTGGTAAAATCTAATCTGAAAGTGGCACATTTAAAAGTAGAAGGAAGTTTTTGTCATGAATTCATAGCTCCACGGTTTTAAAATTCTTTTTTTCTAACTTTTAAAAATACTGAAATGTTTTATGAGCACAGGAAGCTTATAGTTAATTACTTGGGCCACTGACAGAACGAGTTTGACCAAGCAAAGTCTTATTATTTGGTTTGAGAGGGTATTGGACTATTATCTTCCAGTCTATTAACCTCACCCAATACTCAGAGGGAATGCTGAATTAATTTCCCTTTCACCACTTGGTTGAGTTTAACAAATATTTATAGAGTGTCTGTATGTGCCAGGCGTGCAAGAGATCAGGAAAACAAAGTCAAAAGGCACATTCCCAACCCTGAGAATGTGCATGGACCTAATTAATAGGATAAAGGAAAGAGAAAAAGGTGCAAACAATTCTTATAATTGCTAAGTAATAAAGGAGAAACAGTGTGGGGCAAAAGTAGTTTTATTCCACTTCCATTTAAAGAGTAATTAAGTTTGGGGCGCCTGGGTGGCTCAGTGGGTTAAGGCCTCTGCCTTCGGCTCAGGTCGTGATCCCAGGGTCCTGGGATTGAGCCCCACATCGGGCTCTCTGCTCAGCGGGGAGCTTGCTTCCCCCCCCCCCCTCTGCTTGCCTCTCTGCCTAATTGTGATCTCTGTCAAATAAATAAATAAAATCTTTAAAAAAAAAGAGTAATTAAGTTTATCTGTGGTAAAATCTGCTTTCTAATTTTATTTTATCTGTTTTATCTGTTAATATGCCAAACTTCTTGTTTACCTTGTCTATAAAGTCCTTAGAAACACACAACCACCTTACTTACACTGATTGGCGGTTGTTTCAGAACAAGTATGAAAAATGGAACACACAAGGCATTCACTACAATCACATTCATCTCAGTGAGTTTTGTATTGTGCTAATTACTAGTAAGCAGGCTGCTTAATTATAGGTATGAGCCATAAAACGCTATAAAGTTAAACCATAAAGTAAAAATCAGCATTCACTTTTCAGGCAAGGAAATGTTACAGAGAAACTAAGAGAACTATGTGACCCCAGAAGCAGTTCTACCCTTGCTACAAAGTAAGTACTAATCATTGTGAAAATACAAAATGATCAAGCAAAACCCGAGTGAAATTTTAGGACCAGGTCAATCTTTCTTAAAGACCTGGCTAACTTACCAGCTGTCTCCTGTTCTTCTTCCATGTTTCTGCTTTCCTCTTTGAGTTCATGTTCTGAAATGCTAATTTCAACAAGAGAGAATTGTAATTATGAGGGGAAAAACTCCACCAAAAAACAAATTCACATACATGTAAATACATTGGTTTAAGGAATGAGGAGAGGAAGAGAACTTTCAGTGCTCAACAATGCTGAATTAAACTAGCTACACTGTGTCACACAGGAAAAAGAATCAAACTTACAGAAGTCACTTGGCGGGTTGTGTGTAAGGTTTCTATAGAATTCGGTCCTATGAGCTTTCTTTAATCCCGTGCATAAACCAAAATCAGATAATTTTACATGACCCTATAAAAAAAATCCAGTAAAATCAAGAGATTATATTAACTTTGAAACAAAAGCCTTAAGGCAGTCACTGTAAAAATTTTTAGCATTATAAAAATTCCTACAGGTGGTAAGTAAAATTATAAATATTTGATGATGACGATTGTTAAAAGCAGAAAATGGAAGAAGACAAAGACAGCCATCCTCCCTTGATGTCATTTTCACTGCCGAGTCTTCTCCCGTCACATCATTCTATGACATCACATAGTTGAGCAATAATATAAATGGTAGTTTCCTATTCAATCACAAAATCAGCTCTATTATTCCATTAAAATAATCAGCAACCCAATAATTCACCAGTTTCTTCACATACCTTGGCGTCCAATAAAAGGTTGTCTGGTTTAATATCCCGATGGATGAAACCCAACTGGTGGATTGCATCAATTGCTAGAACAGTCTCTGAAATGTAGAACTGTGTCTCCTCTTCTGTCAAGGTATCTTTCTTCATTAGCAGTGTCATCATGTCACCTCCATAAGGGAAACCAAGTATCATGTATTAGAAACATGTCAGGCTTCCTCTGTATCTGTACAACCTCTGCCTAATTTCTGCATTGTACGACCCACCCAGTAGACTACCAACCATCTCTAGGGCCAAGTAAAAAAAGTGTCACTGCATTAGCAAAAGTTTCACGACATCTGATGCTTTTTAAGGTAGAAAGTGGGTGATAATGAAGAAATATCTACCACTCAACATCCGTAATAAATTGCTGAGGAAAATATGCTGAACTGAGGAAATGAATCAGAGTAAGCACACCTGGAAATAGGATAGAGTCTTTCAAATTCAAGTTTCAAAAATGTTCAGAGCTCTTCAGTCCATCAAAAATAGAAAATTATCCCATCAAAAGACATTCTTTTATTTTCAAGGAATTTTTTCTTTAAAAAGGGACAAAGAATAAAAAATGGTGAACTTACAACTCAGAAATGACAGCTGTTAATATTTTTTATGATACTTTGAGTCTTTTAAAAAAAATGTAGAAGTGTTCTCTATCCTCCATCCCATTTTATTCCGCTTTCCCTTTTTGCTGAGTAACCATTAGTGTGGACTTGGTTTGGTGGGTATCCTTCTAGCTTATTTTTAAAATATGTTTTCATATACATATATCTTAATCTATGAAATTATATTCTTTCACATTTTAAAAAATTACATAAATGGTATCAACTGTACATATAATTCCCCAGCTTGCTTTCTTACTCCACTGTTTCTGAGATCTTATTGAAATGGATAGAGCTCCTGACTTTTAGCTGCTGTAAAATATTTCAGCAAGTAATTATGCCACATTTTATTTATCCATTCTGCTGACGTACATTTATTGTCCTTGCGATTTTTCATGATCACAACAATGCTTCCATGGTCTCGCAGGTCTCTGTGCGTGTGTCCAGGAGAATCTCCAGGGACTACGCTAGTCTAAAATTGCAGGATTGTAGACTGCATGCCCTTTCAACTCCGCTGGTATCTATGAACTGCTCTCCATAAGAGTTAGAGATTAATTTAGATAAAAGAGAGGCCAGTTTCTCCCACAGTCTCATCAGAAACAGGTGAAATGGTAGCTCATTTTTGTTTTAATTTGCATTTCCCTGAGTATGAGCAGAGTTGAACATTTTCCTATGTATTTATAAACCAGCCAGAGTTTCTCTTCTGTATGTTATTTGCCCATTGGGTTGTTTGTCTTTCTCTTTAGTGACTTTTTGTTCTTAACTCTAGACTTGCAACAATCTAACTAACTATACCCTGTTGACCAGACTGATAGTATTTAATTTTTTTTTAATTTTTTTTTAATTTATTTATTTGTTAGAGAGAGAGCGAGCGAGCACAGGCAGACAGAGTGGTAGGCAGAGGCAGGGGGAGAAGCAGGCTCCCCGCCGAGCAAGGAGCCCGATGTGGGACTCGATCCCAGGACACTGGGATCATGACCTGAGCCGAAGGCAGCCGCTTAACCAACTGAACCACCCAGGCGTCCCATAGACTGATAGTATTTAAAATGTGCCAAATGTATCGTTCCTTCAAAATAATCTGATTTGTGGTAAAAAATAGCACTATTATGGGAGGAACTATAGGAAAACCATGACTGCTAGGAATAGAAGAAAAAACCTAAGCAACAGGATAATAATTACATGTAAAGATGAGCTTGTGTCAGTCTGTCATTGCTATTATGTTTGTTTTTACCTCCAGGGAGAAATTCCATGATCAGATAAAGGTTCCTCTTATCTTGAAAACTATAAAACATCTTCACTACCCAGGCACCATCTGCTTCTACCAAAATATCTCTTTCTGCTCGGATATGGGCCACCTAGACGAATGTAGTTGGAAAAAATGATTGCAACACATTACACATCTTTCAAGTTGACCTCTTAAGAGACCCATCCAGTTCCTTAACAATCATGAAGGAAAGAGGGAGTTTTAGAAAGGATTTTAAATACATACGCATGTTCATATCCTCATTATATATAGAGAACCTCAGGAAATCTTTTATCTTTAGGCCTGGAAAGGTGGGATCCACAGGTATGTTATAGAAAGCTGACGCCTCTGAGGTAGGAAAATGATTAGTCCAAAAACTTTCCAACCAGAAACCTTCTTTGCCAAGGATCCTGGCTTTGTTACACAAATTTCAGCCCCTGGCCTTTTTTTTTTTTTTAAAAGGTTTATTTATTTATTTATTATTTGAGAGAGAAAAAGAGAGAGAACCGGGGGAGGAGCAGATGTGGAAGGAGAAGAAGGGAGACAGAATCTCATGCAGACTCTGTGCTGAGCGCAGGGCGTGATTTGGGGTCAGATCTCATGACCCTGAGATCAAAACCTGAGCCAAAACCAAGAGTCGGACACTTAACCGACCAAGCCACCAGGCGCCCCTGGCCTGACTTTTGAAAGTTAAAACTAGTAAGCAATGCCTTAACAGGTTGGTATAACAAAGTCAGGATCCTTAGCAGACTGTTTTTAACTGCTATTAGTCAAAAAAAGGGCCTTATGTGATTTTTAAACATTTTGGGTTTGTTTTTTTTTTAACAAGTAGAAACATTTATAATAACTTTGTATTATCTTGACAAATATAACTATATTATTTTCTGAAATATAAAAACCTCTATAATATCTATTAACATGATCCACAGCAAATTAGTGTAACTTTGGGGGTTTTGCTGCTGACTTGTCAGATATACAATTACTAGGGATACTTTTATATGAACATTTTATAGACTGGAAAATTTTATAAACTGAGTAATTTATGGGTTGGTATAATCAATTTTCAGATGTTTTGCATTAATATATTTATACATTTTCTCTTCAAAGATTAACAATAATATTTGATTTTTATCCTTTTGCTGTTCTTATTGTGCATTATTATGAACTCTGGCCCAAAGCACATGAGAACCCAGATTTCCTAAGCCTTTTCACAGTAATGAAATATGATCTGCTTAAAATGTCATAGTTGGGATTACTGTATTTATTACCTAGTACAATAAATGCTCTGAGATCAAAGCACAGGAAAAACAGTTGAAAACTAAGAACTTGTTTTCTGGCATGAATAAAACCTTACAATCTCTCTGGATCTGTTTCATAGAGTGAACAATGGTATCAAAATTCCTACTGATGGTTTTTTACAAAGCATTGTAAGATTAGTAAAGGAAAAATCTTAAACCTTTGATGCTGCATCTGCTGCTGTCAGGAAAAGTTATGTCATCAACTTGGCCCGATTGTTTTTAAATATCTTGAAGTTAGATTACAGGATGTTTTTAAAATGGGTCTATGTTTTCAAAGAATAGGAAGTTATCTCACATAGTGCCACAATATCAGGGAGATACATTGCTACTTTGTGGATTGGTTAGTATTAAAGTAAATGTAATTAAAAACTTCACATAATAACATACTAGAATTGAGTGGGAAAAGGTTTCCTAAAATGAAATTCAGTGGTTGCAAATGCAGATTAATTTATATAGGGGGCAAAACAGACTTGATATTTGGGCTCCAGTGAGATTTTTCCCTGCATTCAGGAATGAACAGTGTTCAGAAGCTCTTCAACTTCTGGCAAAATATTCTAGATTATGCCATCCAAAAGAAATACAATGCAAGCCACAGACTTAGTTTAAAATTCTCTAGTAACCACATAAAATATAAAAAGAAACAGGTGAAATTTTTAAATTATATATAGTTTATGTAACTCCATGTATCCAAAATATTATCATTTCAGTACATAATCAATATAAAAATTATGGAGTTTTCTTTGGTAGGAAGTCTTCAAAATTTGATATATATTTGCCATTTACAGCGTATCTCAATTCAGACTAGCTACACCCAATAGCCACATGTGGCCAGTAAACTGAAGACTATAGCTGGAACGAACTGCTCCTATTGCCCCTTCTCCAAAACCCTATCCAGGACTAATCCCATATGGCTTGGTTAGATCCTGTTTGTCTCTTTGTCTCTGAGGCTCTACATTTTGACCCAGACCTTTATTCTTACCATTATCTGTAATTCTCTAATACACTGTAATACTTCGACCTTCCTTGAGTTCCAAACCAGCCTCTTCCCTATGGAATCGGCGTGTCTTCAAAAAAGTCCTCTATCATCTCACCTCTGGACGGTTCCTTCACCTTGTCATCCTAATTGATGATTCTTCTCATCAGGCTGTTGACAGTTCTGTCTTCCCGCACAGTGAGCTCTCAAGAATGATCTGCTCTCTTCTCATGCCTTATGTGGCGAGGGGTTAGGTTTCCTGCTCATTCTCATGCTGTTTCCATACCACTGTGACACTCTCCTTCTCTGCAGTTCCTTGAAGTGCACACTGTGAAACTCCACCAGCCATCATCTATCCTCATGGCTATCGTTTACAGAGCTCCTGGGCAATTCCTCTTACTCACTCATAACTTCAGCTCCTGGCTCACTATCAACTTCCTTTCTAGTTTCTCCATTCATGGATGGATTTCAACCTCCATAAGGGTGAACCATCAAATGCCCTATCTACTGACTTCTTCCTCATCTCCAATGATCTCTTCTGCCTCTGCACCTCAGCCACCCATGGTAGTCGCCCTAGCCTTCTCATCAGCTAAAACTGTACCCCCTCTAAAATCTTCATTTTTGAGGAACTCTATTTCCATCTTTCATCTTCCAGATCTCTTATTCTTATATTTCAATCTCCCTTCCATGGATTCTACAACTTTTTCTCTATTACTCTCCTCACAATCTCGTATCTTTTTCTACCCAGCCTAGATTCCATCATTACAATCACTCTTTTCGCAAACACTCTGAACTCCCTCATCCCCTTCCTCCACTGTATTTGCCTGGCAAAACACCAACCCTAATTAGACTCAAATTTGTGTCTATTCTCTACCTACCCCAGAGCAACTAAGTATTCTACAGAAAGGTCACCCAAATATGCCAACTTGTTTCATGGTACATTTATGACTGCAAACCTCAACAGGCATTCAACTCTATTTCCCCAGCAAGTCTGCTTTCCCACCCTTTAAGTCAATAGTTGTGACTATTTCACAAATTCTCCCTCTTTATGCCTCCAACAAGCTATCTGTCCCTCCTTTACTCTGAGATGATGACCTCACTTATTTGCATTCAGGCAGAAACACGGTACCTGAGGCTGCTAGGTCAACCACCCTGCATTTGTTCCCATTTTCTCTGACTCTTCTTCCTGTTTTAGTGGATAGGTACACGTCCACTTCTATCAAAGATCAGCTCTTCTTTTTTTTTTTTTTTAATTGTATTTATTTATTTGACAGAGAGAGAGAGAGTGAGCAAAAGCAGGGGGAGCAGCAGGCAGGGGGAGAGGAGAAGCAGGCTCCCTGCTGAGTAAGGAGCCTGACACGGGGCTCGATCCCAGGACCCTGAGCTGAAGGTAGAGGCTTAACCCACTGATTCATCTAGGCACCCCAACTCTTCTGTCTTCCAGTGTATTCCTATAGTTATCTTCCCCTCTCCTGGACCTTCAATTTCTTTTTCTAATGCATTCTTCTCATCAGAATCAAAACATTTCATGTCTTTAAAAAAAGAAAGAAAAGAAAATCCTTTTTACCCTAAGTCTCACTTTATAAATCTGTTCTTTGTTCTGCCTCACATGAAAGATTTATCTGTACTCACATTCCCCGCTCTTTGCTTCCCATTTTTCTATCTCACCATTTCAGTTAGGCTTCTGCACTGCAAACCACTGGAAATGTCCTTGACAAGCTATTAAAAATCTCCATATTGTGACATCCACTGGCTTGTCTTCCTCTTGCACTCTCTTAGCAGCATTCAACTATGTGGAACACTTTCTTCTCTTGGCTTCCATGACACCATGTTCTCTCAGTTTCCCCCACCTGATTAGATGGTCCCTTTTGGTCCATTTTGCTGGCTTCTCTTCTGCCTTTTGTTTCCTAGGGCTTGTACAAAGGCCCTCTTTCCTCCTCTATCTATGTTTTCTAGGCAATTTCATCTTGTCCCCAATAGATGGTCAATATATTGATGGCTTCCAAATTATATTTCTAGAGAAACTTCTCTCCAGATTCCAGCCAACTGTGAACTCAACATCTCTTGGATCTAACAGGCAACTCAAACTCAGTATGCCACAAGGAGAACTCTTCATTCCCGCTATATCCAAATGTTCCTTCTTCAGTCTTTTCTAAATCAGAAAACAACACCAGCATGTATCCCATTCCTAAATGAAACTCTAGGTATTATCCTGATTCTTCCATTTTTTTCCTCACGATCCTTACCCATCCTCTCATCCCCCAATGTACAGGACACCACAGAAAATCCTGCTGGCTCTTCCACTAAAACATATACTTAATCTGTCAGACTCTTCTTCAGCTTCTCTGCTGTGAGCCACAATCACATCCTGGCTGAAAGTGGTTCACCAGTTTCTAAATCGCCTTCTCTGCTTCACTTCTTGTTTTCCCCATCAGCAAGCAAAGGGATTGATTCATCTTTGTAAAACCTCAATCAGACATACCATTCCCCTGTTCCAACAAAAGCGTCTTCCCATTGCATTTGGAATAAAACCAAAATGCTCTATCTTGGCCTTCAGGGGTCTCTGGGATCTGCTCCCTTTCTACCTCTCCTACCATTCTTTGTGCACTTAATTCTAGCCACAACGGCTTCTAGCCTCAGGACCTCTGCATTTGCTGTCTGGATATTTGTTCTACATGATCTTTTCTGTCATTCTTTCTCATTATTCTGTCTTTCATCAAATATTCTCTCTTCAGAGAAACACTCCCTCATCTAATTCTTCCTCCTAAAGCCAGATCATCTGCATCAATTTATCCTTTTGTACAAACTTTCTTTGTAGTCTTTCTCAATCATGACTATTTGAGATAGCTGTCTATGTCCCCAGTACCAGAAAAAAATAAGGATCAGGTTTGTCCTGTTAATCCCACCTATGTGTTAATCTACAACATCACAGGCCCATCTGGCACATCATTGGCCCCCAGTAAATACTTGTTGAACACAGGAAATAGAAATAAAGTGAAAGAATGCAGTGAAAATTCAAGGTGGGGAATATTTGAATAAAAATAAATCTTATACTGCCATGGTAACTATGGAAGCTTTAGGCGGGACTTTCCTCAGCTGCTGCTAAGGTGCTGACTCCTTCTGAGGAAGCCAGGACCGAGAAGGGTGAGACCCTCACTTCCTCTGGTGACTAGCACCATGTGGGTACAGCACTCGGCCTCTGTCTCTGGCTTGCTACCAGCATCTATCTACTCAGTCTTCATCCTCCAGTCACAGAGGATAACATCAATGCCCTCATCAGAGCAGTGGGTGTAGAAGCTGAACCTTTCTGGCCAGGCTTGTCTGCAAAGGCCCCTGGCCAAGGTCAACATCAATATCAGGAGCCTCATCTTCAAACAAAGGTCTGCGGACCCACCCCAGCAGGAAGTCCCGCTCCCTCCACCAAGGCTGCCCTGGCTGAGGAGAAGGAATTGAAGCAAAGAAAGGAGAATCTGAGGAGTTTGATGAGGACCTACAGTTTGGTCTTTTTTGCCTAAACCTCTTCTGTAACTTGTTCAGTCAAAAGCTGAACTCTGAAGTAAGCTTTAGACAGGGACTGAAAGACTGAAGTAGAACATGAGGTAGAGAGAGGGGCCATCCTCCCTCTATATCCGGTTGTTGAGACCTGTCCTAGCATATGTAATCCATTTAGGGTTCTATAGAGCCTCTATCCAGACAAGAAACAGAGGGGAACACATAAATAATACTATTGATGTTCTCGGATTTATGGCCCACCCTTAAGCTGCATTAAGTCACAGGAAACATAGAGAGTCCAGGAATATGACATTGGGAGAGGGGGTGGTTTACAGATTTTGGAAATATGTTAAATCAGCAACTTCTCAGGAAACTGGTCCTGCTTGTATGTGATAGGGATTAAGGAAACTGAGAACTGTCCCTTATTTTCACTGAAATCAGAAAAGAAGGTGTTTTGTTATGGAGTAAATGTTTGTGTACCCCCCCACCCCAAATTCCTGTGATGATGAACCCCCAGGGTGACTGAATGTGGAGGTGGGGCCTCTAAGGAAGTGATTATGGTTAGGTGAGGCCAGAGAGGGAGAGGAGGATAGCATCCTGTAGGAAGAGGCACCCGAGCGCTCGCTTTCTCTCTCTGTGCACACACCAAGGACAGGCTATGTGAGGACCTGGTGGGAAGGCAGACATCTGCAAGCCAGGAAGAGTGCTGCACTGGACTCAAACCCTGCCAGAACCCTCATCTTGGGCTTTCAGCCCCCAGAACTGTGAGAAAATAAATTTCTGTTGTTTAAGCCACCCAGTCTGTAGTATTTTGTTATGGCAGTCTGAACAAGCTAATACAATTTCAGATTATAAATTTGGAAGAAATTTTAGCTATAAGAATTGAGAAACAATAAAACAGGCTATCAAAAAATTAATAGACTCTATACAGTAAGATGTGTAGACTTCTTTTTACAAATTCCAATATTAACATTTACTCTAACACCTACTCAGTGGTATTCCTTTTGGTTGTATGTTAAAGAACTCATACCTGCTCTTTTTCAAGCATATCAGCTTTTCTCAATATCTTCATTGCATAGATATGGCCTGTATCTTTCTTCTGGACCAGCCGCACCTAGAATGTAAAAATTGACCATGCTATCAATGTTATGCAATCCCTACTATTGATTGAGAAACAAAAGGTAAGTTCTGTTAAAGAGATCAGTGTTACAATTTGCCATTGCTTATATTTTTAGGAATTCTTAATATTAAACTATTCTGATACATTAAGCTATTTTAATACATATTAGCCTATTGGAATACATATGTTAAACTATCTAAAGCTACATATTTTCAACAGCAGTGTCTTTAAAAAAGAAGTAACCTCTCCAAATGCTCCTCTTCCTATAACTTTCAGAGACTCAAAGTCATCCAGGCCAAGTCTGGTCCTCTTGAGCCGCAAGAACTCTGTTTCCTTTCGGGCATGTTGTGATCGGCGTAATTTTTTCTATCAAAAAAAGACAATTTAAAAGGATGATTCTAAATTTAGATTGCTATAAAGGAAGCCTGTAGTATTAAAAGAAAAGACATGTAAAATGGGGATAAAGTATCTTAAATATTATATACTAGTGTTAGAACTTAATTACCAAAGTTGAGTATTTGTTAATTTGGGAAAGAATAAAACAATCTAAAGAAAACATTTTTTATTTTCACCAATTGATAAATCTTTATTCTTGAGGTGGACTCCATTAAATATTTCATTTTAATGGAAGTTCATCTTATATGTCATGTATACGCTAACTTAATTCATAAAGAAAAGTTAAGCTTTAGGAAATGCTAATCGTATTCTGATCATGAATTTTACCATCAGGCAATCTACTTTGCTTCAATTCTCTAATTTCCATGTTGTTCTCTCACAACTCCTGAAACTTAGGACACCAAGAGAACACCACAGCAGTGTTTCCATGGAGATTTACTTATGATAGAATTTTTTCTCAGATAAATTTTAATAAATTGCTTTGAGATTTGGCACACAACTTCCTAAAAATATGAGATTACAAAATAATAATAATTACATGAAGAACTCATTAAGATATTCAAGTCAGGAATTTCATAATATGCTTTCCAAAGATCGCCAAAAAATAACTAACGCTGATAAAAAAACATTATGAAATACCCGAAGGTTACATTTAGAAGGGACGTTCACTTTATTGTTCTAAATGTCATTTTCCCCCTGACCAAACAAAACTCTGTTGACATTCTGTTAGTTCCCAGTAGAGGTCTCATATATTAGGAATTAAACAAAAATAAAAAAGTTAAGCACCTGTTCACCGTCAACTGAACCCTACCAGGCTTTCAAGAGTTCCATTCTGAGGGAAAGTCAAGTCGAAGTGACCATCTTAGCTCAGAAACACTGCTTTGTACAAGGTATAGCCACTGAATGGTGTCTTACTATTCCTGTATATATCTATTTTCAAAAAGGTATGGCAAACTATCAATTAACTGGAAATGGGTAAATGTGCATCACCAGTGCAATGGAATTCTGATACTTCCAATAAAATTAATCTAAGACGATGCGATCAAGAAATTACATCCTCAAAAAAAAAAAAAAGGTAAGAAATTATATCCTCAATTTAAACATCTTTAAACAGCTGAATGAAGTTACGCACACAGGCACATCAATGGTGGAAACAGTGAAGACTATTTTTTGGTTCAAAAATGTCCACTAACTTATGGAGCATAAGGAATAACAAAGAGAACATGGGGAGATGGAGAGGAGAAGTGAGTTGGGGGAAATCGGAGGGGGAGACGAACCATGAGACACTGAGGACTCTGATAAACAAACTGAGGGTTTTGGAGGGGAAGGGGGTGGTGGGTTGAGTGAGCCTGGTGGTGGGTACTAAGGAGGGCACATATTGCATGGAGCGCTGGGTGTGGTACATAAACAATGAATCTTGGGACACTGAAAAAATAAAATAAAAAAAATTTTTAAAAGCTCATTGAATAGTTTTTTTTTTTTTTTAAATAACTGAATTACTATAGTAAAGCAAAAGAGCCCCAAAGAGCAGCTTATTTTAAGACTAATTAAAAAGGCCACATGGTGGCACTATAGTATCATGTCTTTCAAGCAGCAAAGAGGTTTGGGGGGGGTTATTACATAAATGTAAGAATTTTGAAACTCTTTCTGGGTTTCTGATTTGTGGAGTATAAAATGGAGTACAGTTGGGTGTCATTTCAGAAACTTGTTTAATCTGAATGGAAAAGATGATCTCATTACATCCATAATCATGCTCAAAATCAACAGGAGAGAGGCCACTAAAGAAAATAGTGTTCACTAATATTTAATAGCTTGTGTAATGCAGCAAGTAAACAATGTTTATGTAGTCTGGGGCACAGCTATTTAATGGCAAAAAGGGAGAATCACAAGTATAGGGATCACATAATTCTACAAAAATGGGACCACACCATAACATTGTTACATTATTTTTAAAAAAATACACATTTTTTAAAGATTTATTTATTTTTATTTTAGATAGAGAAAGAGGGGGTGTAGCAGTGGGAGAGGCAGGGAGAGATGAGAAGCAGACTCCCCACTGAGTGGAGCCCAAGGCCCCAAAACCCTGAGATCATGACCTGAGCCAAGACCAAGAGTCCAGCGCTTAACCGACTGAGCCACCCAGGTGCCCCCCACCTACCATGATATTAGTCTTAAAATCGGTGTTGCAGTTCAGAGGGAGGTGAAGCAAGCTAGCATTAAAAAATGTATTGATGGGGGCACCTGGGTGGCTCAGTGGGTTAAAGCCTCTGCCTTTGGCTCAGGTCATGATCCCAGGGTCCTGGGATTGAGCCCTCATCAGGCTCTCTGCTTGGCAGGGAACCTGTTTCCTCCTCTCTCTGCCTTCCTCTCTGCCTACTTGTGATCTCTGTCTGTCGAATAAATAAATAAAAATCTTTTAAAAAAAATGTATTGATGAAGCACCTGGGTGGCACAGTCGGTTAAGCATAGGACTCTCAGTTTCCATTCAGGTCGTGAGATGGAACCCCATGTAGGGCTCTGGGCTCAGCTTGGAGACTCTCTCTCTCTTCTCCCTCTGTCCCTCCTGCACATGCTCTCTCTCTCTTTCTCAAATAAATAAGTATATCTTAAAAAATAAATTGATGACATGATGAGCACTGAGTGTATAGAATTGTTAAATCACTATATTGTACACCTGCAAATAATCTAACACTGTATGTTGACTATACTAGGAATTAAAGAATAAACTCAAAAAAATATACTGATAAAAAAAGCATGTTGATGTATCTGCTCATGACTTGTGTAGATTAAGCAGCCTTGAAAAACAAATAACATTTTTGTAGTAATCATATTCTCTTTTGCCAAAGAGAAAAATCTGTGGACAGGCTTAAAATTTCATGGCTCCCTTTTGCAGCTTAAATTTGTTTATTTTGTTTTTCCATTAGAGTGTATAATATTCCATGTCTGATGGGATTTTCTTAAGTGAGACGAAACTAGACATGCATCGTTTTCTTCCTTTCTCCATTCCTTTTTAAATGGGTAGTCCTCAAATTCTCGATCTGTGGGATGCTCAGTTTTTGTATAAGACAGACAGTATACACAGAAGTTCTGAGATAGGAAAGAGTTCGGCTGGCAACTTCATCTCCATATATATCCTACACGACCACAGTACATGGTTTAATTTTCACAAATAACTTTCACAAATTATTTTACAAAGATTTTCTATTATGAATGAATTAAGAATAAATACAAGCTTTCAATTTAAAACTAGATTTTTATAAAACAATTTTATTTCTAAAAAATCCACTGTAGGGCATCTGGGTGGCTAAGTCAGTTAAGTGTCTGCCTTCAGCTCAGTTCATGGTCTCAGGGTTCCGGACTAGGCTCCCTTATCGGAGGGGAGCCTGCTGCTTCTTCTCCCTCTGCCCCTCCCCCAACTTGTTTTTTTTTTCCTCTCTCTCTCTTTCAAATAAAAAAATAAAATCTTTAAAGAGAAAAATCCACCCCACATAATGATAGTTGCAACATATTTTATATCAAGGTTAAGAGAGGATGTCTATTTTGTAGAATTTGCCATGATCTAAGACCTAGCATGGGGCCTAATAATAAGCACTTGTGGAATTAAAATTAAAAAATTTTAGAAGTTTTATAGTTATTATGGGCCACTAACTGTTTTTAGGTATAAATCATATCACATTTTCTCCAAGTTAATTAGAAGAATTAAAGAAAATAGCTCTAAATGTATTTTCTCCTTCCTGGTGCAGAACAGAGACTGCAAACTGAAAGCTACTAATTGTATTCAACCTACAGATGTATTTGATTTTGCCTACAAGTTGCTCTTAAAACACTTGAATTATTCGCCAGTATTTTAAAAAAGCAAGTGATGTCACATAAAAGTCCAGATTTCCAGCCTCTCTTGAAAAACAGGAACTTGGCCACACCGGGCCAAAGAGGCAGTCGGTCCTCTTTTGATGGACATCAGTTCTCTAATTGATACCAGTCATCAGGTGACATGTAGAACAGGGCTGGTGCTCCTGTCTTTTTTCAGTAAAGTGAAAAGGGATATGTCTTTATCAAAAGATAAACTGTGAGGATCCGATATTTTAGAAAAAGAAAAAAAATAGAGTCTATTTCTTTGTGGAAATGAAAAAATATTCTTGGGAGTTGAACGTGCAAACAAAGTGTGTTGGATCAAAAGAATATATAACCTAAGATATCGTGAAAACAATCCAGCCAGCTTCCCTCATTCATGTTATCTGCTTGACCCCCGAGCATCTATTTTATAGTTTCTCCCTTGAGAATTCAAATTAAGATCTTATGCTTAAGATTCATTTATATATAATGTTTCTCTATATATGCAAATATAATGATGCATAATATGCATTAATACAATTAAAAGATTATTGATAAGGAAGTTATTAATACTAATGAATAAATGAGAAAAGGTATGTGCTTCACTTTATTTTTTCTTTATTGACTGTAATACAGTTTAAAGAATATAATTAAATGAGTTTTAAGACATTTATCATAGTAATTTTATGCAAATAATTTAGGTTTTCTATACTGAGTCAACTGATTAACAAAGTAACCACATTTGGTACAAATCATAAAATGTTTTATTTTATTTAAATAGTGCCAGCAGAAAAATAAAGGAACAGTCTTAGGAAAGGTACAGGAAAGATTAAATAATGGTTTGATTTCAAGTCATCATTTGGAAGATCACTCTTCAAGTACAGAAATTCTTTCCTGATCACTGAAAACTGCTAAACTGATTATTCTCAGTTGTATCTCCCTATTACCTGTACATTTCTTAGTAAACTACTACCAGCCTAGCCTTTCCATATGTTCTGTCAGTTTACCTTGCTGTTTTCTTTACTGCATTCTTTATAGTTCATTGTTCAGCAATTATTTTCTATTTATCTCTTAATTCTAATGTAAGTCTCCCTATTTTTCTAAGATTCAAATCAGTTGTTTCCTCTTCCATGAAACCTTTTCTGATCCCTATATTTAAAAATCCCTGTATTTTCGAAGTTTGCCACATTCCATCATGTATGCGTATTTTTATGCACACACAATCATCATCACTCCTTCTAACTGGTGAACTCCTGGAGGGAAAGGTCATTGTTCCTTTATTCACCAAATATTTATTCTATCTGTAGCCCTCTGCCGTGTCTGGAGGTGTAAAGCTGAATAAGACATCATGAAGTGTCTACTGTGGGAGGGGATATTTTAGCGCTGCTGCAGGGACAGGAACAGTGTTCATGCAGAATGTAGGGAAGATTTCCGCATGGAACTGAGGCTCGAAGTGAGGCCCAGAGCTAACTGAAGAAGAATGGGAATTGCATAAGGGTAAAGGAGTTCTAAGTGGCAGAAATAGCCTGTGAAAGGTCCACAGGCAAGAACGTGGAGGTCAGAGTAACCCAGTAGTGGTGGTCGGCATGGGGCTGGGGGACAAGAGATGAGGCTAGGATGAAACCGCAGAGACCTAACTGTGAAGGCTCCTGCACTCATCTGAGAGTACTCGGGACCCAATGATGGGTATTAAGCAAAAGAATAATGGGATCAAACCTGTTTTTAGATAGAGAACTCTGGGTGAAGTGTGCAGAAAACCTGAGGGTGGGAGTGGGGCCCAGACTGCAGGAAGAGAGCCCAGCTGGGGGCAGTTTTTCTTCAAGTGAAACACATAGTAATTTAAAGATGGGGAGAGGCACTGGACTAGAGAACTGGATGGTTTTTTTTAAGATTTTATTTATTTATTTGACAGGCAAAGATCACAAGTAGGCAGAGAGGCAGACAGAGAGAGAGGGAAGCAGACTCCCTGCCGAGCAGAGAGCCTGATGTGAGACTCGATCCCAGGACCCCGAGATCATGACCCGAGCCGAAGGCAGTGGCTTAACCCACTGAGCCACCCAGGCGCCCGAGAACTGGATGGTTTTAAGAAATGTTCAGAAAAAACTGTGAGAAGATTTGGCAATTCACTGATTCTTCTTGGAGCCCACTTTTCCTGTTCCATGCACTTAGGTTACCATAGACCCTGTTCACTAAATCTATGTTCTCAGAATTGAAACGATAAAAAGCTGCCTCCTTTTAAAGAACTTCATCATAGTAAGACATTAAGAAGCCCATATTCAAATGATGAAATCCACATTACCTAAGTTATAAAATCATCTAGTATCAATACATGAAAAAAGTCCCTGGGGTTGTCATTATCCAGTAATTAGTCCCTTCCCCAATAACTTGCTTGGGATATAATTGACATACATATAACACAGCAAGTTTAAGGTCTGCAATGTGATGTTCTGATGCACATACATATCATGGAATGATTACCACAATAAGGCTAGTTAAAATACCCATCACCTCATATAAGTAATTTTTTTAATAGTGAGAACAGTTAAGATCCACTTAGTAACTTTTAAGTACATAGTATCATTAACTACAGTCACAGTAATTACAGCTAACATTACCTCTTCATCTGCTAATCCTTCCTCTTCCATGGCCACTTCTAATTTCTTCTGCCTTTTCAAAGAAAAAATAATTTAAATTTTCAATACATTCCTAACTATTCCCATTTAAGAAATGTTCATTTATTTATTCGAGTTTACCACTTCAGTTTGCTATGCTAAAAAAAGATATCTCAAGTTGAATCAAAATAATCATTAAGAATAGTTTTCTTTCTCAAAATATAAATCCAACCCAGATTTCACTTTCTCATATCGGCCAAATGAAAAATTTGCTTCTAATGCTGCTTAAATCAATGATTAACAAAGGTGACTAATAATCCAGTAAGGAAAATCTGTTCTCTAATATGCAAACCACCAAAATCATTAACATTTATCAGTGTTTACATTAGAAGTATATAAAAGTAACTATAGTGACTAAAAGTATAAATATTTTAGGTGGATATCCCTGTTTGAACCCTGATTCTAATACTTATTAGCTAAATGAGCTTGTGGAAGGCCTTCATTTAAAGTCTAAGCTTGATTTCATAATCAGTCAAGAAGAAAATGTTCAATGCAATTGAGTATATTTTATTCTAATTCTTTGCAAACTGTACATTTAAAAAACCCCACTATCCACCAGAGCATTTGCTTTTCTAGGTACAACCCAGTCCAGTTATTCCTCATTTTTAGAGGACATTACTGAAGTTAGTCAAGCTAAGCACTGCGGGGAGATGGGGAGGAGAAGGGAAAGGGCCAGCGGATGAAGGAACCAGGAACTACGGAGATGGCTGTGATACAAATTTTGCAACTCATTTCCAACTGAATATTCATCATTTTACTTCTATCATATTGGTTTTGCCTAAAGATAAACCTGAGAGAGCTCTTTCTGATTAGTTCTGGAGTACGTTAGAGTAAGACTAACTTTCCAGGATTTACCTACATGGGAATACAAGGGTTGAGGATTGAAATCATCATATACATTTTTTAGTATTTGTCATTTACAATATGTCTAAAGGTAAGCTCTTTCCTAACCCCTTATTCTTACAGAAAATTCATAAAAATATCTAATGGCTGTTCATCAATCAGTACCCCAAAGGCAATGATACCTAATGGCATGTTCTCTGGCTACTTCCCCAACATTTGTAATAGACACCTTGGTGCGTTATCACACTGATATTTATCTTTCATTTACACACTATTCTCTGAAGCCTAACCCTCAGAACAGAGTAAGCTCTCTGCCCGCCGTCATGCTCCTCTGGGCCCCACAGAGCCGCTTGTTGAATGATTCTTCTGAGTTTTCTTCTCAGCAGAGTGCACAGTGGAGGAGGACCGCTAATCTGGGAGGGCCCATTTGCATACAGGCAACTTGATTCTCCCTAATCTCCACTGCCCCCTTTCCTCACTTTGCCAAGACAAACACTTCAGGGAATCATCCCTTACTCTGGAGAGAGAGGCAGTAACCTTCGTCTGTTTCTACCATATCTAAACAAGAAGACCTGTGGTTTCTCTGGTACCTGAAAAGAAAATAGTCTTCCTCCTAAATGTCCTGATACTTTGTTCTGATTGGTACTTTATTTGGGTTATGTATTTACTCAATTAGTTAAGCCTTAAAAATTCATCACATGTAGTCTTAAAGTATAAGCTTTTAGAAAATACGAGCTGTTTAATATGACTTCCATGGCACCAAGTTGAGACTGCTCCCCACCCTGCCCTTCTTGAAATAACAGCAGATAGTTTCAGTCTTACTTCCCTCTGTTTGGAAAGAGGGCAAAACTGAATTACTGAAAGATTTCATCAAGAAAAGACAACGAGCCTTCAAAATTCTGATGCGTAACTTCAGTGTCTGCCTCCTGAAACAGCAGTCTTTCTTTTCCTGATTCTCTTCTACTTTGTTCACTCTCCCTTGGTGACTGGATGAATTCCAGAGACTTTCATTGTATTTACAATTAGTATAATCACTCATATGTTTGGATTCATTTCTAACTGATTGTGTGGTTTCTATTTGTGTCAACTTTTTGGCATTTTACTTTTTCTTTTTCCCTTGCCTTATTTAGAACCAGGATTTTTTCCTCATTCCATTGTTTCCCTTCCACTAGTTTGGAAGTTATAAACTCTATTAGTCTGAAATGAATCGATCTTTACCTCTCTGTATGTTGTGCCTCTACTGCGGTGACACAAAGATCTCTAGGAACACTTTAACGATACTTACTGCCCTCCTGACTGATAGTCCACTGCTGGAAAATATCTTAATTCTACTTTAAAAAATGTATAAGACATTATCATTATTGCTACTGTTTTTACACCATTTGTGTTGAGATTTATCCCCACATTTATATTTAGATCTGTTTGTGATCACTTTCTTTCAGCCTAAATTGAATCTTCTGGAAGTTTTGCTGATGGTGAATTTAGTTTAACCTGCTTCCACTCCAGCCTCTTTCCTCTCTTCCTTCAGGAACTTTGGTTAAAGATGTTAGCTCTCCTTGCTATTCTCCGTATTTCTTAACTCTCCTTCCTCTCTTTCTCCCTCTGTGTCTCTAGGTTAACTTCTGAATAATTACTTAAGTTTTATTTTCTAGTTCAATTCTCTGCTCAGCTTGGCTGATCAGTGGTTAGACCCATCCAATATTTCATACCTAACTAAGCACCACTTTTGTCAATCTTTCTTGCTCCTAATTTCTATTCTATTGTCACGATCCTTAATTCCAGCCCTTTCTAAGTGCCTGCACTACACATCACTAGCCTTTCCTGTTTCTTATCTCTCCACGCACAATCCAGTCTATACATGACATCTAAAGCATTTTTCTGGAGAAACACCATGATCATGGATTCTGTTCAAAAATCCTCAGGCCTCGGGTGCCTGAGTGGGCTCAGTGGGTTAAGCCGCTGCCTTTGGCTCAGGTCATGATCTCAGAGTCCTGGGATCGAGTCCCACATCGGGCTCTCTACTCAGCGGGGAGCCTGCTTCCCCCTCTCTCTCTGCCTGCCTCTCTGCCTACTTGTGATCTCTCTCTGTCAAATAAATAAATAAACTCTTTAAAAAAAAAAAAGAAAAAGAAAAATCCTCAGGCCTCTCTACTCTCATGAGAACAGCTACATTAGCAAAGCGTCTTAGGCTCACAAGGAAAGCTGAAATCCAGCTCAAGCTAGACTGGTTCTTGCTTGACCCAGCACCAAAGGCCATTTTCTCTGTTGGTATTATCCTTCCTCCTGCTCTTTTATCTCCTTCTTCTCCCATTAATGCATATGTAATTAATACTCTTCCTTGAGAACCCTGATAAATGCCACCACCATTTATGACACCCTCCCAGTTACTGTAGTCAAAAGCAATCTCTCCCTTCTTTGCCCTTCTCTTAGTGATGCTTTCCACTCTTTCATGTAATATTTATGGGCCTTATCTCCCTCTTCAGAGTTTTCTGAAGGCAAAATAACACGTCGTTCATGTTTTTATTCCTCTACCTCCGCTTACACTCTATACATGTTTTGGATAATTAATAACATTAATTATTCATGAAGTATAAAGATAAATCATAATTTCATGGTTAGAAATGTTTTACTGAAGGTATTAGTTGACGTGATTTAAGTATATTGGGGCACAGGACAAGAAAAATTCTGCAAAAATAACTGGAGACACTGTCAGTACAAGACACCTAAAAACAGCATACATGGATCCACAATATTTATTAGTGTTAATTATATTATTATTATTATTATATTAATATAATAATAACAAACATTTACACCCTACTTGCCACCTAACGGCTTATTAAACCAAACAGAAAACTCTGACCAGCCTTTACTATACCTGGTTTCTCTCTCTTCATGCTGTAGAATTAGGTTGCTGTAAAAATTCTCCAACGTGAGCTTGGCCACGGTCACTCTCTCCCGGGTATGGTTGCTCATAGGAAAGGTGCTTGTAGTCCCTGCCGTCATTGCCATAGTAACCGAAACTGAAACAACATATAAACACAAATTGTTCAGTAGAAAAACACTTTCTAATCCTCATAATAAACTCTGGAGATGGTTTAATTTCTGCTAAGCAAAATTCTACCCTAACAGTTACGCTATCCAAGTCTTTCACATTATAAATAACACAATACCAGTAAAGAAAGAGGAAGCAGCAGAAATTATTTTCGTGTTGGTACCGCCAGGGGTGAATAAGAGTCGAGAAGAACCAGTCCACACACAACATGGACACATTTTATACAAAAAGTTGTACTCAACGAGCATTCAAAACAAGAGATTCGATCTATTTTGTTGTTGTTTTATTGATTACTAAATAAAATCCACAAGATTTTGTTACTACATATGTCTGCACTAAATGTAAGTCTCTGTAGAATTAATGTAGTCCAGTTAAATAGTAAGAAGTAGCTTCCATCATATAAATTCTAGGAAACATAAAGCAGTTTATCAAATCTGCACACAAACGTCAATCTGAAGCAATTCTCCCATATATAGGCTTTGCAGGTAAACTACTTTTTTTTTTTAAAGATTTTATTTATTTATTTGACAGACAGAGATCACAAGTAGTCAGAGAGGCAGGCAGAGAGAGAGGAAGGGAAGCAGGCTCCCCACTGAGCAGAGAGCTTGATGCAGGGCTTGATCCCAGGACCCCGGGACCATGGCCTGAGCAGAAGGCAGAGGCTTTAACCCACTGAGCCACCCAGGCACCCCTGCAGGTGAACTACTTCTAAAAAGAAGCTCCTCTGGATAGAGGCTCTGCTGCCCTATTTCAGTCTGAATCCTATTTCATTTCAGAATGTGCTGTAACAAGGTCTGGTGTACTTCTCCAGACTGTGAGGTCCATTTCGTTTCCAAATGACACACAAATGCCCATAGGAGTCAGGCAGAAAACACAAATGAATCAAGCCAGGTAACAGCAGGGATGTTTTAGGACCTTAACTGGGCAACGTGTGTCTACTTAAAGCCATTCAAGTGCCAACTTCAAAAAACCACGGGCCAGCCAAATAAAGTACTGGTTTGAAGAAGATAATTTGGACAATAAGACAAGGACTGTAGCAAAATGGCTGCTTCGTGGGGGTGGTGAGGCAGACTGAACTGTGGTGACCGCTGCTGATGGGCAATGACCCTAAGAGACTTGTCTCCTACAGTCTACAGTCTACATCAGGACCAAAAAAGACTAGAATGGTTTCATACAGTAAAGAGGTTTTTGCTTATCTAGATGGAGATCATAACAGACCTAGAGAAGACCCAGATTGCCAACAGCAAGCATCCAATATTGCACTATTAGCTGGAAAGCATTCCCCCAAACCTGACACTTACTCCCTAGCTACGTGAAGATACAGACCCCTGAGTATGGACCTGAATTGCAGTAGACTCGGGAGATAATGGAATGAACAAAAGACCTTTCTTGTTCCTTAATGTCAAGCGAGTCAAGTATAGGTTGAAAGTGTACAATTTAACTGACAAATTCCCGGTTCTACTTCCCTCTAACTGGCTTTATAACCTCAATGTACTGCATAAGCCTCAAAGTCATTATGTCTAAACATGAATCTATTCTTTTAGCCTCACAAACTTGTTCTCTGCTGATTACTGTAAAGGTTTTCAGAACAAGAAGTTGATTATGTCACTTGTTTAAAATCATTCACGTCTCCTCATTGCCTATAGCAAATCAAATTAGCTTGGCATGATAAACAAAGGCAACTCGGGGACACTGAATGGTTGTGCCTATCAGCAATTGTATGATATCTTATTCACTGATTCTCCTTTTTTCTCCAGAGGATTTAAGAGAGTGGCCCTTCCTAAGCATGAGTGCATCTCCTCCTCACAACAGCCCTGCAAAGTAAGGAACTGAGGCTCAGAAAAATCCCAAGGCTAGTGTGTCGTGGAGTCAGGATCCAACTCCAGGAGCTGTCTCCAACTTGTCTGTCTAGCCTCTCTACTGCCCCGCCCCCACCCCTCTTCTCCCAACATACCAGCTCTTTCCTGCCTCCAAACCCTTGCATGATCTATCCCCAACCACTTCTGACCTTTAAGACCAAGTTTAGCTCAAGTCTTCCTGTGATCACCTCTCTAACATTCCCCACCAGAAGAGCCATAATTTGGTATTCTTCCATGTGTGCTGCCTAGCACCTGTACCAGTAGGTCTCGGATACTGGTATTTAGCACTCATCCGTCTCTCCCACTGAACTAGGGGCATGTCTGGGCAAGGATCTTCCCCATTCATTTTTGAGTATTCACCATAATAGCACTGTGTCTGACACATAGTAGGCTTTAATGAATGAATGGGTCAACCTGTCAAATGGGGGGTGGAGGAAGAATCGAAAGAATTGGCAAAAAATAAGGTTGGCTAATATGCAACTATAAGAGAAGAAATTACTGAACTTAAGAGTCAGAAATTTTGAGATCTAATACAGGCACTGCTGCTAACCATAGAAAGGTCTTATACCAATCACTAGAACACTATGAACTCAAGAGGGGTTTTATAATATTTGCTTTGCTGGTTCACCGGCATCGTCTAAGGCCATCTGAGCTGATACACAGCAAAGCCACAGTGGCTTATACAAATGTAAGACATTATTTGAGGCACCTAGTTAAATTTTTTAAATGTGCTAAATGGTTTAACATAATGCATATTATTTTTAAAAACAATAAAAAATAAAAACAAATGGAACTCAAGAATTATCATGGCTGAATGATTTTTGAGTACTGAGTTCTCACTCTTCTTGGAATGTTATCTAAGGCAATGCTGCCACACCATCTTTAGAAACCTCAGAATCACTGGATTCATGGTCTGTCCTTCAGGTTCAGATGTAGAAAAGTCAAACAAGGAAAAACAGAACAGGCAGGGTATACAGCAGACATCCTGAGTCCCACTTAATTGGGATTTGAGGATGGAGGGAAGGCTAAGGAAGATGGACTAGAGGTTGAGGAATTCAAATAAATTCAGGAAATCCAAAGTAAATGAAATTCAACACGTGTCTTATTTCAAGACTTCTCAGCATTTTTTTTTTAAATTTTATTTATTTATTTGACAGAGACAGATCACAAGTAGGCAGAGAGGCAGGCAGAGAGATAGAGGGGGAAGCAGGCTCCCTGCTGAGCAGAGAGCCCGATGTGGGGCTCGATCCCAGGACCCTGGGATCATGACCTGAGCCGAAGGCAGAGGCTTTAACCCACTGAGCCACCCAGGCGCCCCAAGACTTCTCAGCATTTTTAATATGCTAACATGCATCTTAAATGCTCAAAAGGGGGAGAGATCTAAAATTGGCAGTAGAATTCCAAGGAGCTTCCTTATGCATGTAAGTTCATAGATAACACTCATCAAACACAAATAAAGAACTTTTTTTTCAACATTTGGAGGTGGGAAAACTTAGAAGCTCCAACACAGAGAAATATCCAGGGACTTCGGAGGGTTTTCTCATTTGTCCAAAAGATCTGTATCTGATAAGGAATTTTCAAATTGGTTTGCCAGTTCCTAGGAGGAAAAAAGGCCAAGACCCAACTATGGCTGTCCAAGGTCTATATGTTTCTTTCAAAAAGCAAATGGTGAAAAAAACCCCAACCAACCAAAATCTTCTGTGCTGCCTCCTGAAAAAAGCACAAAGAAACCACACCTAAGTAATGCTTGCACAAGTCAGAAAGAAAGATGTGTGATGAACTCAGGGTCGAGCCTTGGAAGACAGATTACTGGCTGTCCAGGGACCTTGTGAAGAAAGCTCTGCCCTTCAGCTTCCAGAGATCCACAGCAATCAAATTCTGGAAGCTACGTTAGCCTAAAAGAGTTCACAAGGGACTGATATGCATGACATAATAGCAATTTACTGATTTACACAATAAGAAATTGAGCAACAAGGAACAGAAACTTGTATCTTCTGGCAAATGTATTCCAACCTTGCAGGCAAGCTAGATGTAAAGCCTTAATTAGGATCAGAAGATTGCTTGGTGAGCACAACATCAAAACAAAGAGAACCGCCATTCAATTTAAATGTTTAATGGCATCAGACTAAAGCAGATTCTAAAAAAACAAATAAATAAGAGATGGATCATGATCTTGCCAAAGGTACTTTAAAGTAGCTGGAGATGGCCATCATTAAGCTCTCCTGCTGACTGGGCTTTCCCAGAATGAAGCAAAATTGAGGGGTTAGATATGGGCAGAATTATTACTGAGCAAAACTTTGGGGGACATTTTTGTGAAACATAAAAAAAATTGCTAGGGAATTCACAACACTTCTAAACATCAGTAATTGTGTGCATCAACAGTACAGAGCAATATGAAGTTGTTTTAGATAAAAATGTAAGAACCTGAGGTCTTTATAAAAGAGGAATAAACACAGGGTCAGGTTTCTCCCATCATAAGACGACGTAATGAGTTTAACTTCAAAATCCAAAGGTGGATGTTGAGTAATGAAAAACAATTTCTAGACACCGTATCATCTAATCATGATTAAGTCCTTCTACTCTACTTACATATACATACCTGCAAGTACATGTACCGTGTTTAAAAAACAAATCAGAGCAAAACCTATTCATCTTTGTATTCGTCTTTGTAATGAAAGTATTACAATACTGGACGAAGTGCTGAGCACACAGTAGGCATTCAGTAAATGATGGTAACAGAACTCAAATTTAATAGAGTTGAAATTATATGTTTCATACGTAATAGTTTTCTTTGGATTAAAAACTACAGAATCATTTAGTGTTAGGTTAACTTCAGAAAAAAATCCTCCTTGAGAGAGACAATTGCAGAAAAAGCCAAAATCCCACCCTTAGTCTTGATTAAATAATGCCCTTTAGAAATTAGCTTTAAAAACAAGAAAAAATAATTTCCTTCTAACTAGATACAAATTGGCTTTAAAAATTTCAAATTGAACAAAACCAACAACAGAAGTGAACAAATTATTACAAAGAATGATCTAGATGACTGGCACTTATTATATTGCAAATTTATTCCTCTAATGGATTTAACACTGTCCTTTGTCTTTTACTGAAGCCCTTTCTTTAGTCAGAAAAAGAACAGGATACAATTTGCAAGTCTAGAATTCCTGGACTGATAAAAACAACACTAGGTGCCCTTGAATTTCCTGTTCACGTGTTTTCGCCAGACTCCCCTATTCATTAATGGAGACACTACCAATAGTTAAGTCCAACATTCTTTCGTTTATCAAGCCTGGGGAAAGGAGATAACAAATCTGGCACTTAAGCTACCTATAAATAGATGTGTCTCCAACCATTTACCATCAAATTTCTAAAGTAGGAAAACAGAACTGTTTTACCTGACTGGCCAAACACACTACTTAACTGGGGATTTCACCTTGGTTTCCACTACTACGTATCAGAGGAACGAGTATCCTTAATGCTACTGTATTGCCTTGGAGTATAAAAACTTTTCTAAATGCATTTAGTCATAACCATAATGCCCCAAGCTACAATGGGTCCTCAGATTGAATACTGTATATGCTGGGTCCCTAAGGATAGAGCAGCCACAGTCTCTTTCCCCTGGGCAGTATATTCAGAAGAGCAAGAAATTCAGTCAGGTGAAGGCTCAAGTTCCGGCACTCACTCTTTCTGGTTGTATTCTTTCCAGCTCATATATACTGCAGATTTATACCATGTGCCAGCACTGCACACATTACTGAGAATACTAAGAAGGATAAAATACAGTTTCTGCCTTAGGGAGTTCACCATCTTATGGGCATGCAAAGAAGGGAGAAATTAGCTCTCCAAGGGTTTAAGAGTAGTCAAAGGTTTTATAGAAGAGGAAATACTTGAACTGAATCTTGGGGTGGGTGGGGAGGAGTAAGGGTTCACAAGTCAGAGGGACAGGTCAGAGGAGGAAGAGGTGTAAGGGTGTGAAACAGACTGACATACAGAAGTGTAGACATGGCTTGAGTATATTCAGTGAAACAGCAGAAGATGAAGGTGGAAGGGCAGGTAGGAGTCATGATAAAATACCTTTCTGTCATGTTAAAATATACTAAGCACAAATGGGAGCCATCCAGGGCTTTTAAATAAGTAAAAAGTAGCGGTCAACAAATAACATTTCCTGAGGGCTTATTACTCAAGTATCAAGAACTCTGCTAAGAATGGTATATGTTTTAATGCAGCCAATCCTCCTGTCACGAACAAGACCATAAGACCTGAACTTTACCACCCACCTGCATGTACCTACCTACCTTTGTCTCACATTTTCCTTAAGTTCTTTCCAGGTTATCTCTCAACTCAGGCAAAGACCTAATGGGCACAGCATCCCATGACAGAAACCAACACTACCCCTCCAGCTGTAACAGCTGCCATGGGGAAGAGCTCCAGAGGCCCAGACCACCCAGACCAGTTTGAACTTATCCACTGACTCACACCTGCACAGATGGACCCAGGAGTGACCCCCAGTGACCTCTACCTCATTATCATGCTAAATTCTCCACCCAGGGAGGAGCATAAGCCTCATTAACACAATGTACAATGTATGTCTAGGCATGTTTCCTTTAGGCACATGTATGACCATATGGCTGCCTCTACATACAATGACAAGGATCCCCTTTCTAAATACTTATCCTAACCCTAAATAAAAGGAACCCGTTCATTCTTGCTTGGGGAATCACAGCTTTGGAAGTTATTCCCTGTGACCTCCTTATTAGGTGCAAATAAAGTTGACTTTGTATGACAACTCCACCTGATGTAGTTTCTGTGTATAAGTCACCAAGGAGCTAACTCATGTTGTTCGGTTACATGTTAGTTCAGTTACATAACTCATGTTAGTTCGGTTACACCTCTCAAATCCTATCCGTTTGGCACTTCAGATGGAGTATGCTAGTACAGGGAGAATGGCAAAAAAAAAAAAAAAAAAAAAAAAGCTGGGAGTAGATTAGATTGAAGGGATGTAAATCAGGTTAGGGGGATGCAATAATACATAGTCATGGATTACAAACTTGTGGCCTGTAGTTGTATTGTGCTTAGCTTGTACTGTGACTTAGAAATTAGAAGACTTTGGGGCACTTGGTGGCTCAGTGGGTTAAGCCTCTGTCTTTGGCTCAGATCATGATCTCCGGGTCCTGGGATCGAGCCCCACATCGGGCTCTCTGCTCAGCAGAGAGCCTGTTTCTCCCCGCCACCCTGTCTTCTGCTCTGCCTACTTGTGATCTCTCTCTCTGTCAAATAAGTAAATAAAATCTTAAAAAAAAAAAAAAAAGAAATTAGAAGACTTCATGTAAGAATTCAGATTTTTGGTCCTCTTGAAAAATCAGCTCAGTCAGATATGAGCCCACATGACTGCCTGGAACAGAGAGGCAGCTGCCCCCTTGCAATACAGGACATCCTGCACAAGTCCACCAACTTTCTACTCCCTTTTGCCCAGCATCCTCCACACATTTTATTACCTGACTGCTCTGGTAAGCAGCTGAAATCACAGTCTTTGGTTTAGTATGAAAGAATGAGGGCCTAATTTAAGATAGTAGCAGAAAAGATTACAAGAGGGGCTCAGATATTCAGAGGGAAAGATGAAATCTATAATTACCTCTGGGTTTCATATTGGATGAGTGGGTAAATGGTGATAGCACTAATAAGAATTGGAATTATAAGAAGAGCTAAGGTGGTGGAAAGAAAATAAGTTTAAGTCTGATTCTGTCTGAGTTATGTCACCAGACTCAGTTTAAAATTTAGGCTTTAAAATGTGAACTCTAAAGATTTACATTTAGAAATGGAAATGTTCCTGAAAGTAGCAAAGAGAAGGGGATGAAGAACAACATTCATAAAATACCTAAGAATACCTTGATCAAGAAAAAAAAAAAGTTAGCCTTTTTATGAGGAAATCTAATCATTGTGGAAGGAAGGGAAGAATTATTCAATTAATGGGTTGGAACAACTGGTTATCTATTTAAGCAAGCCATATGTTCATTCCACTCCAACAGGCAAAAAAAATTCAAATGGTTCAAAAGTGTGACCATAAAAACTAAAGAGGAAAGAAAAGAGGAAGTAAAGTAAAAAGAAAAGTTTAACTTCAAAAAAATTACAAGAAGTATTGATGAGTAATTATCTGATCTTTGAATTGACAGAACTGTATTTTTAAAATCACAATAAAAATAATGCTACAAGGCACCTGGGTGGCTCAGTGGGTTAATCCTCTGTCTTTGGCTCGGGTCATGATCTCAGGGTCCTGGGATTGAGTCCCGCATCGGGCTCTCTGCTCAGCAGAAAGCCTGCTTCCCCCCTCTCTCTGCCTGCCTCTCTGCCTGCTTGTGACTTCTCTCTCTGTGTGTCAAATAAACAAAATCTTTAAAAAAAAATAATGCTACATATTATTACATAAAAATTTGGAATCTACATATATAGATGTCAAACAAGAGTAAAAGACAGTATTTGGGGAAAAAAACTGCAAAATAACAGCATGTATTTAAAGTATATATTGAGGGGCACCTGGGTGGCTCAGTCGTTAAGCATCTGCCTTGGGCTCAGGTCATGATCCCAGGGTCCTGGGATCGAGCCCCGCAACGGGCTCCTGGCTCATCAGGAAGCTTGCTTCTCCCTCCCCCACTCCCCCTGCTTGTGTTCCCTCTTTCGGTATGTCTCTCTCTGTCAAATAAATAAATAAAACCTTGAAAAAAAAAAAGTATATATTGAAGTATAAAGGTATATCTTAAAAATAACAAATTCATTTCTTAAAATATATGAAAACCTTGTAACACAGCTTTTTAAACATTAAAATTGTAAAGGGAAAATAAGGACCCTAATAATAAAGAAATAATACTGACAATATATAAATAAAAATAGCTAACATCTAGAAAGTGTTCAATTTTCCCAAGTAAATCAAGGATATGGAAACTTTAAAATAATACATATGTTCCCTATGTGAAAATAGCCATAATTTAGGGGGAGACCCTCTTGGTCCAGGCTATTGTGAGATGACTTTCTCATATACCATGTGTGTTTGTGTATGGTTTTCTCCCAGCTTTACTGAGATGTAAATGACATATAATGTTTTGCAATGTTAACACATACCAAGTAATGATTTGATACATAGATACAATATATGCCCACATCATGAAATGATTACCACAGTAAGGTTAGTTATCTATCGCACTGTATAGTTACAATTTTTGTGTGTGTGGTGAGAATTTTTAAGATTTACTCTTAGCAACTTTTTAATATACAGTACAGAATTGTTAACTATAGTCACCATGCTGGACAGCACATCACCAGAATTTGTAACTGAAATTTTGTGACTTTTGTCACCTCTACCCATTCTTCCTCCAACTGCTCTTACCCCTGGGCCCACGGCAACCACCAATCAAACTGCTATTTTTATAAGTTCAATTTTTTTTAGATTCCACTTCCAAATAAGTGAGATCATACAGTATTTGCCTTTTTCTGTCTGATTTATTTCACTTAGCCTAATACCCTCAAGGTCTATCTATGTTGTAACAAGTGGCAGGCTGTCCTTTTTTATGGCTGAGTGATATTCCATTATATTGAAACACCATATTTTCTTTATTCATTCATCCATCAGTAGACACTTAGGTTGCTTCCATGTCTTGGCTATTGTGAATATGCTGCAATGAACACAGGGATGCAGCTCTCTCTTTGGGACAATGATTTCATTTCATTTGGACAGATATCAAGAGATGGAATTACTAGAACATAGAGTAGTTCTGTTTTTAGTTTTGGGGGGAACCTCCATACCAATTTATATTTTAACCAACAGTGTATAAGAGTTCCTATTTTTCCATATCCTCACCAACACTTGCTATCTCTTGATAATACCTATCCTAACAGGGGTGAAGTAATATCACACGGCAGTTTTCATTTGCATTTCTCTGGAGGTTGGTAATATTAGCCACCTTTTAATGTATGTGTTGGCCATCTGAATATCTTCTTTGGAAAAAAAATGTTTATTCAAGTCTTTGTCCATTTTTAATCAGATTATTTGCTCTTCTTGCTATTGAGTTACATGAGTTCCTTATTTATATTAACCTATGTCCTGAGCTTTTTCTTTGCTGGGAGATTTTTGATTGCTGATTCAATCTCCTTATTTATTACTGATCTAGTCAGATTTTCTATTTCTTCAGGATTCGGTCTTGGTAGATTGTATGTGTGCAGGAATTCATCTGTTTCTTCTAAGGCTATCCAATTTGCTGGTGCTACGTTGTTCACTGTAGTCTCTTAGGATCCTTTGTATTTCTATAGGATCAGCTATAATATCTTCTCTTTCATTTCTATTTTATTTGAATCCTCTTTTTTTCTTGGTTAGTCTAGCTAAAGGTTTCTTATTTTTGTTTACCTTTTCAAAAAACCAACCAAAAGTTTTGTTAAACTTTTCTATTGTTTTCCTCATCTCTACTTATTTCTGCTCAGGTTGTTATTAATTCCTTCCTTCAGGTAACTTTGGGCTTAGTTTATTCTTCTTTTTGTAGTTACTTGAGGAGTAAAGCTAGGATATTGGAGATCTTTCTTTTTTTCTTAATGCAGGCATTTATCACTATAAACTTACTATAAACTCTTAGAATCACCTTTGCTGCATCCCATAAGTTTTGGTATGTTGGGTTTCCATTTTCACTTTTTCTTTTTTTTTTAAATTTTTATTTTTATTTATTTGACACAGAGAGAGATCACAAGTAAACAAGCAGAGAGGCAGGCAGAGAGAGAGGAGGAAGCAGGCTCCCCGCCGAGCAGAGAGCCCCATGTGGGGCTCGATCCCAGGACCCTGAGACCATGACCTGAGCCGAAGGCAGAGGCTTAACCCACTGAGCCACCCAGGCACCCCCATTTTCACTTTTTCATATTTAAAAATGTTTTTCTTTTGATTTCTACTTTGACCCACTGGTTGTCTGTGGGTGTGTTGTTTAATTTTCATGTATTTGTGAATTTTCTAGCTTTCCTTCTATTACTTACTGATTTCTAGTTTCACACCATTGTGGTGAGAAAGATATTTGATATAATTCCTGTCTTCTTTAATTTGTTAAGACTTGTCTTGTGGCCTGTTGGATGGCATGTTTTGTTTTAGTCTGTTAGGTCCATTTGGCCTAGTGTTATTCATATCTGCTGTCTGCTTATTGATTCTCTGTCTGAACGATCTATCCACTATTGAGAGGAGGTATTAAAGTCCCCAACAATTATTGCATAACTGTTTATTTCCCTTTAGTTCTCTTAGTATTTGTGTTATAGATTAGGCACTCTGACGTCAGGTGCATAATTATTATTTTTTTAAGATTTTTACTTATTTGACACAGAGAAATCACAAGTAGGCAGAGAGGCAGGCAGAGAGAGAGGAGGAAGCAGGCTCCCTGCTGAGCAGAGAGCCCGATGCGGGGCTCGATCCCAGGACCCTAAGATCATGAAAGGAGCCGAAGGCAGAGGCTTAACCCACTGAGCCATCCAGGCGCCCCCATAATTATTTATGGTTGTTATATATGCTTTTTTTTTTAAAAGATTTTATTTATTTATTTGACAGAGAGAGAGATCACAAGTAGGCAGAGAGGCAGGCAGAGAGAGAGGAGGAGGCAGATTCCCTACTGAGCAGAGAGCCCAATGTGGGGCTCAATCCCAGGACCCTGAGATCATGACCTGAGCTGAAGGCAGAGGCTTTAAACCAGAGCCACCCATATATATAATTATATATTCTTAATTAACCCCTTTATCATTACATAATGATCTTCTCTGTCTCTTCTGACCATGTTTATCTTAGTCTATTTTGTCTGATTTAAGTTTAGCTATCCCTTGCTTTCTTTTGATTTCCATTTGCTCGAAATAACTTTTTCCAACCCTTCACTCTTGGTCTATGTGTGTCCTTAAAGCTTAAATGAGTCTCTTGTAGACAGGACACCATTGGATCTTGTTTTTTAATTCATTCAGTTATTCTGTATCTTTTGATTGGAGAAATGACAGATAAGGACTTAATACTGTCATTGTGTTGTTTTCTGTTTTGTATATCCTTTCTTCTTTGCCTCCTATTTTGCTACTTGTTTTATGAATAATGACTTTTTCTTTTTTTGGCAGTATGCTTTGACTCCTTTATGATAATCTTTTGTGTTTCTACTGTAAGTTTTTTGTGGTTATCATGAGGTTTACATGATAATATCCTGTTTTTTTATTATTATGTTCAACTAGCCAATGTATAGTGCATCAATAGTTTACATCCTATTTTAAGCTAGGAACAACTTAACTTTAGTAGCTGGCAGACACTTCACACTTTGACTTCTCTACCCCTCATATTTTAGGTTATTGGTGTTTTAATTTATATCACTTTGATATTATATATTCAATAATAAGTTTTTGTAGTTATGCTTATTTTTATAAGATGCTTATTTTTAAACTAGGGTTGTGAATTATGTGCCACCATTACAATATTTAAGAATGTGACCAGTGGGGGCACCTGGGTGGTTCAGTTGGGTAAGTGTCTGCCTTCAGCTCAGGTCACAATCCCAGGGTCCTGTGATCAAGCACTGCATCAGACTCCCTGCTCAGTGGGAAGCCAGCTTCTCCCTCTGCCTGCTGCTCTCCCTGCTTGTTCTCTCTCTCTCTCTCTCTGTTAAAAAACATAAATAATCTTAAAAGAAAAAAAAAAAAAGAATGTGACCAGTGAGTTTTTACACATTCGTATGTTTTTATGATGATAATTAGAATCCTTTTATTTCTACTTGAAGAACACAACTTTAATATTTCCTATAAATTAGGTCTGGGGTAATGCTTTTGTTGATTCGGAAAGTCTTTATATCTCTTTCATTTGTAAAGGACAGCTTTAGGGCATAGTATTCTTGGTTGACAGGTTATTTTTCTTTCAATATTTTGAATATAACATCCATTCACTCCTGGACTGCAAGGTTTCTTTTAAGAAACCACCTATAGTCTTATGAGGGCACCCTTGTATAAACAAGTTGGTTTTCATTTGCTGTTTTCAAAATTCTCTTTTTTCTTTGACTTCTGACAATTTATAATGTATCCTGGTATAGCCCTTTTGGGTTCAATCTATTTGAGATTCACTACACCTCCTGAATCTGGATGTCCATTTCTGTCTCCAAGTTTGGAGAGTTTGCTGCCATTCTTACTTTATTATTTTTTAAGATTTTACTTTATTTATTTGGGGGCGGGGGGGGGGGGAAGAGGGGAAGAGCAGAGGGAGAGGGACAAGCAGACTCTGTGCTGAGAGTGCTGCCCAACGTGGGGCTTGAGGCTTGATCTCAGAACCCTGAGATCAAGACCTGAGCTGAAACCAAGAGTTGGAGGCTTAACCAACTGAGACACCCAGACACCCCTCTCATTCTTGCTTTAAAGAGATTTCTGTCCCTTTCTCTTCTGGGTATGCAGAATAATATACATATTCATAATATGTATTTGCATCTCCTAATTGTGTCTTATAAGTCTGTGGACTTGCTTCACTCTTCTTTTTTCCTATATTTCAATTCACTAATTCTTTTTTCTACTTTGTTAAGTCTGTTACCGAAGCTCTCCATTGAATTCTTGAGTTTATTACATTCTTCAGCTCTAGAATTTCTGGTGTTTTTTTTTTTTAATAGTTTCTATCAAAAAGCTTTGTTGAACTTTTCATTTTATACATGTACTGTTTTCTGACTTTCATTTAGTTGTGTGTCTATGTGTTCTTGTAGTTCACTGAGCTTCTTTAAGAGGATTATTCTGAATTCTTTGTCAGATAGTTCACAGACTCTATTTCTTTAGGGTCAATTATTGGAGTTCTATTAGTTTCCTTTAGTGGTGTCATGTTTACCTGATTCTTCGTGTTCCTTGATTCCTTGTGTTGGTATCTGCCATTTAAGTAATTGGTCTCTACCCCCAGATTTTGTAGGTTTAGCAGGGAAAGACCTTCACCAGTCAGCTCAGTTTGGAATACTAGACAGATCAGCTGGTAGTATCTATGGGCAGGCAGGGCTTCCTATCAGAGTTTCTAGTTGGGTGAGGCCACTACCCATGCTCTGAAGTTAGGGTGGGTGCAACTACCTGGTTCTGTGGTTGGGTGAGTCTGCTGGCTAGGTTCCACATTCGAGCAAGGGCAGTAGGAGGGCTCCCTGATCAGGTGGAGCTGCTGGCTGTGCCTGCAGTCAGGTGGGGCCACTAGCTGGATTCTACAATTAGTTCTGGTCAAGTGAGGTCACAGGCTGTGTTCCCTGGGATGGTGGTACCACTGTTTGGACTCCCAGATAGGGCAGGGCTATGGCCTGGGCTTTGCAATTACTCCTGTTTGGGTGGGGTCTCAGACTGTGCTTCCCGATTGGATGGTGGCTCTGGCTGGTCTCCATGCTGAGGAAGGCTGCAGACAGGTCTTTGTGCTCAGACAGGCTTCTGGCTATGCTCTGGAATCAAACAGACTATAGGCTGTGCCCCAAGGTTGGGCAAGGTCTCAGGTTGCACTTCACAATCAGGTAAACTGTTGGCTGTGCTCCATCCACTGTTGGAGAAGATCGCTGGCTGAGTTCTCTGGTTGGGAGGGGCTCTGTTTGTGTTCTATAGTTAGTTGGGCTAGAGATTGTGCTCTGCAAATGGACAGGTTTGCTGTAGAAACTTCCTCACCAGGTGAGGCTGCAGGCTATGCTCCCACTTGGACAGGTCACTGGCTCGCTGGGCTCCCTGCCTGGGGGAGGCGGCAGGCAGTGTTCAACAATCAGGCAGAGCCATAGTCTGCACTCTGTTGCAGGGCAGGACTGTAGGGTGGGCTCAGAAACCGGGTAATATCATAGATTGGGCTCTAGAGCCGTCCAGGCTCACTGTTCAGGTTCCCAGGTTATGCAATGTCAGAGGCTATACTAAATAGTGTACTCACCAGGGCTGCTGGCTTGGCTCCCTGCCCAAGCGGGGCTGTAGGATAGGCCCTGTGGCTGCACAGTTTCTTTGGCCAGATGGGAATGGAGGCTATACTCAGAACTTGGACAGAGCTATGAATGTCCTGCCCATGTGGGGCCACAGAACAGGCTCCATACTCAGTATGGCTTGTTGGCTGGGCCCAAATAAGGCAGACCTATCAATCAAGCTCCCTAATAGACAAGGCCACTGATCTGGCACTGCAGATGGGCAGAGCAGCTGGCTGGGGTCTCTGCTCAGGCACCACTGTGAACAGAAATCTGGTCCACCAAGATCTGAGCACTGGGTAGTATATCCCCGGCCTCCTCCTCCACCTGATCCCCAGTAGTAGAGCCTTGCAGATTTTCCCAGTAAGCCCTGTGAGGTAAGACCAAAGTGGGCATCCCTGGATGTACCCACAAGGCCAGAGGAGCTGGATATCCACCTTGGGCTCTCCTTTCCACTGGAAAAGCCATAGGCCCAGGGGGCCCTTCTGAGTACAGCAACTGTGCCCGCCAGCACAGCAGGAGGTGGGGGGCACTGAGGTCAGAGTATGTGGTCCTTCTCAGTCTCTGTGATACAGGGGGCTGCTTCAGCCTCATACCTAGGTTCTGGGATTATTATAATGGTGTTGTCTATAGGTAGTTGCTAGTTGGTCTTCTTATGAAGGAGGCTGAAGTTGGAAACAATCTATGTTACTACCTTGATGATATCACTCCCTGTGCTTATGTTAATTGATAGGAATATAATCCTTTTGGTAGGGAGTATAGCAATTAGTATGAAGAAACTTAGGGTTTTGTAGGGTTTTTTGACATAATAATTTTACCTTTAGTAATCTATCATAAGAAAATAATAAAAATTGCAGCAAAGATTTATAGAGTTGTTTTTAAATCAAAGCATTATTTAAAATAGCAAATAAAACAAATGATTAAAACTAGGTGAAATGATTGATGGAATGATGATAGCATGAAATACCACAGAAATACTAAAGAAAATTTCCCCCCAAAAATTAAACATGAGAAATAATACGAAGTAAACAGGATACAAAGCTCTATCTATAGGTAAAATATGAACTCAGTGATATGGAAAAAAAGGGGAGGTAAATTATGGCATAAAATTATGGATAGTTTAGATTTTGTTCTTTATCATTTTTTAAAGATTCTAATTTTTTCATAATGGGGAAACAATGATTTTTATAATAAGAAAAAAGAAGTACTTCAGAGTAATTGTGTGAGGACAGACATGGGAGCAGTAAAAGGGAATTAAACTGAATTTTTCAGCCCACAAAGGTGGTTTTCCAGGTACCACTATACTTGGGAGTTTTTTCCTATGAACCAAATTCTTAGTTCTGGTTTAGTGGAGGATAATGAGGAACAGCAAAAAGAGTCTGAGTCATGGAATAAAGTTAAATACAAACCACAAGACTAATGAGAATTCTGAAAAGTTTTCCAGTCATATCTTACATTTCTTTTTAGGAAAACAGATTTTTAGTGGTTTATACTCATGCATGTTTACAAGGGCTCAAACTGTTTGTCACTCTCTCTTTTTTTTTTTTTTTTTTTAAAGATTTTATTTATTCGACAGACAGAGATCACAAGTAGGCAGAGAGGCAGGCAGAGAGAGAGGGGGGAGGAAGCAGGCTCCCCTCTGAGCAGAGAGCCCGGTACGGGGCTCGATCCCAGGACCCTGAGATCATGACCTGAGCAGAAGGCAGAGGCTTTAACCACTGAGCCACCCAGGCACCCCTGTTTGTCACTCTCTTAACTAGCTTGTCTACTGGGGACTCCGAAGGCCCATCTCAAAATCAAAACACAAGGCAGCACAAGTCTTACCTTAATTAACTTCATGTCTTATTTAAGGTAAGGGAACTACTCCAAAATCATAAGAGACAAAATGAGGGCTCTAGCTTCAAAGATCTCCACACTCCCCTTTACTCCTTCTTTAAGGAGATACAGCCTGATTTAAAGCACCAATATAACCAAAAACGCCTATTTTGTGCTAAAAGGTGAAGGTTTGGTATGACCAGAGAAAAACCAATGGAATGGTGAGAGGTGGTGTGATGCACTGTAAAGGAATGGGGAGCAGCTCACACACTTCCACCACTCAGTGGTCCAACTGGAAGAAGCTGCTCATCTCTGAACTCCTGACTTTCACTTTCTTAAAAGTATCTAAGAGGAATGGGGGAGAGAGAGAGAGAGAAACAGACTGACCTTCACACCCAAAATGAAACCTGAAAATAGGCTTCAGTTTAAGTGAGGATGTAAAATATGAATTTTTCAGAAATGGCTTTGATTAAAAATATAAGCTCATGGTTGAATTTTCCCATTCACTCAAAAATATTCAAAGCTTCTACGTCACTGAAGAGGTTCAAGAGAGATGTAGGTTCCTTTATTGTACCAATTCCTTTTATATTCCCTAATTTTAGTTTTAAAATTATTACTGCATTCTCTTGTTCACTGTTCCTTTTCAAACAACAACCACTCACTGAAAGAGATCAGACTAATCCAACATCCTAAGAGCCAGAAGCAGCAATTCTTTTTGAGGGCAAAAATTGGATTAGACTAAAAATAAAACATGGTATCAACAAGTTTACAATTTTAAGATGTAAGTAGCTCTGAGTTACTTTTAGCTATTTTGAGTCATTTAAACTCTCCCAAGAGGCTTTTTGACCATCACAAGTGACCAACAAAAACTGCTCCCAGCTAAAAGCAGACATACCATGTGACTCATAAGATTCAGATATTGTGTTAAATACTCAGATTACTTGCCTTCTGCAACCGTGAGAAAATCCAGAAGCTACTTCACCTCATTTAAGGCACTTAAATCTTTAAGGCAGAAAAAAATGTTTTTAGTGCTACCGACCTTTATAATTAATACCTGAACAGCTGATTAGCTAAGTACCAAACAGGGTCATACCATTTGATTGACTTGTGATCTTTAGAACACGATTCCGGTCTATTTGGAAAACAAATATAGGCGAGGGAAAAAATGCCTAAGATGGAATAAAAAGTAAACTGTATAGTTTGTTGTCATCAAGGATATCCTGTAATTCAAGTGCGTAGACTGGCAAATGCTCCCATTAATCAGTTTATGAGTTCAATTCTGTTCAGTATTTTTCTGGATTTCACTAAAGGTCTAAGGTGGCAAATTTAGTTCAGCAACATGCAAGACTGTTAGAATCACAGCACCCAACAACAGAAGCTGTATTGTCTAATCCATCTCCCTCATTTTATAGAAGTACGGCCCACAGTCATTTGGCTACCTGGTGGACAAGCCTGGACTAGAACCAGTCACTCGACCTTCTGCTGGAGCTCCCAACCTAGCAGGAGAGTCCATGGTGCAGCGGCACCTCTGGGACTCTGTATTACCCTGTGGAGAAGCTGGCTCTCAGGACACTGACAGCCCAGGCCAAGTTCTGTACTACATGGTGTCCATGAGCTCTAACACTGATGTCCAAGTCCAACGCTAAATCACTGTTTACTGTCTTAGGATTACAGATCTGTGGATCAAATAACTGGTTTCAGCCTGCTCTTCAGATGACGGAAGAATGACGTTTTTACTCCAAACTCTCTAATAAACCCAAAATATTATGACTAAAGCCTTCTTGAAAGTGATTAGGATTTCGATTACAGAAGTTAACTGCCATGAAGTGAACAAAATTCAGCCTGGGACCCACCTCTATCTATGATGATTTCCTCATAAAAATATTCCCCAAAGTGAGGTTTTCAAAATCTTAGATACCACATGGAATCACCTTGTCCATGGCAGCTGAGCACGAGGGCAAAGCTAAGTGTACATACATCCAGTTGTCTGGATTCTGCCCTAGGTATTCTATAACATGAAATAAGATCTGTAAAATATAAAAATGTACTTTTTTCTTTCCAAACTGGAAATATCTTTTTTCTATTTATGAAAGCAAAATGTTTCCTGTAAAAATGTGAAAATATCCGGAAGTATATAAATTGCAACATGAAAGTGACCTCACACTCCTACCTCCCATACCAGCCAGTTTTAACTGTTGGGTGCCAGACTGGTGTTCCACTGCCTGGATTTAAATTCTGGCTCTGTCACTGGCGAACTCAGAGAGCTCTCAGGGTGTCAGTATCCTTATCTACAAAACAGAGACAATGACGGTGTGCAAGAATTAATAACTAGTGTTTATTAAGTACTTTATGAAGTGTAGGTATTATTCTGAGCACTTAAACCATATTAACAAGTTTTAATAAAGTGGCTGATAGATAGACATTAGAGCACTGAACAGTGCCTGAGCCTTAGTCATGTGCTCACTGAATGTCAATGGTTGTTCTGATGACCTTCCCGAACCTTACCACACACACACACACACACACACACACACACACGGTTTTAACACAAATGGGCTCCTATAAACTGCTCTGTAACTCGGTTTTTCCCTATTTTAACATAAACAGACCCATTTTATCTTCTTTAGGGAGCATACCGTAATAACATTTTGCAACATACAGTGAGTTGCTTTGTGCTTTGTGTATCATCTCATATAACCCTCATACAAACCCTAAAAAGCATGTGCTATTTACTACTATTCCTACACAGGCAGGAGGAAAGAAAGATTCAACTGGGTCAAGTAACTTGCCCAAGATCATATAGCTAACTGTGGTGGAACCGGGATCTGAACTTAGTGACCACAGCAATCTCCATTCTCTGTAGTGCCCTACTTTTAAACCAATGTCCACTAACAGACGCTTAGATGGCTTCCATTTTGGGGAGGTATTTTTAGCAATGCTGCAGTGAACATACTCAGATCACAGACTGAGCACTCTTTCTCTTATTTCCTTATTGTATTCTTCTGGTGTACAATTGCTGAATCAAAGAATATTCACATTTTAAATTTTGACACATAAGGCAATATTCCCTTCCAGAAAGATAGTGCCAACTGAACATCTACAGATACATGAAGGAGGCAACACTGGGTACCGTTCATCTTTTTAATCTTTGCCAGCCTGATGGGTTAAAAAAAAAAAATCCTACTGTTGTTTAAGTATTCCTTTGACTAAAATGAGTTAAGCGTATTTTCATATATTTTAAATATTTCTTCTTTTCTAAGCTGCCTGATTTAAGTTCCTTGCCCACTTTTGTATTGGAAGATTCATTCTTTAATGATGTGAGACTATATTTTAACAATATAATTATCATAGCCCAGTTTTAGTTATTTTAAATAGCTTAAATCATGCCAATATTTAAATAATTTTGGTTTATACAACTTACAAAAAAAGTCAAAGAATGCTTTAGTTCATGTAGGAATCATAGTCATAACATTAGAAGCAGGGCACTTTCCTACAAATCAGTAAGATCAAGTCAAAACTGTTATCACACAACTCACAGGTTGAGGATGCAAGTAGGAGTTTTCCAGACTAAGTAAGATTTTCTGTTATGGGGATATGATATTAAGATGCTATTATTCGAAGACAAACATCATATGATTTCACTTATTTGTGGAATTTAAGAAACAAAACTGATGAACAAACCATAAGAGACTCTTAAATATAGAGAACAAACGGAGGGTTGTTTGAGGGGAGGTCAGTGAGGGAGTAGGGTAACTGGGTGATGGGCATTAAGGAGGGCATGTGATGTCATGAGCACTGGGTATAATATGCAACTGATGAATCACTAAATTCTACCCCTGAAAGTAATACGTTAACTTGAATATAAACAAAATCTAAAAATAGTAAAAACAAAAAGACCCTATTGTTTGGACCCTATTTATTTATTTATTTTAAAGATTTTATTTATTTACTTGACAGATAGAGATCACAAGTAGGCAGAGAGGCAGGCAGAGCGAGAGGAGGGGAAGCAGGCTCCCTGCTTAGCAGAGAGCCCAATGCGGGGCTCGATCCCAGAACCCTGGGATCATGACCTGAGCTGAAAGCAGAGGCTTTAACCCACTGAGCCACCCAGGCACGCCTGGATCCTATTTATTTAGGCCAGCATATATAATTTCTTTTTTAAAGAAAAAGAAACTGGGTGCCTGGGTGGCTCAGTAGGTTAGGCGTCTGCCTTCAGCTTAGGTCATGATCTCAAGGTCCTGGGATCGAGCCCCATGTGGGGCTCCCTGCTCAGTGGAGAGCCTGCTTCTCCCTCTCCCTTCACCTTCTGCTCTGCCTACTTGTCCTCTCTCTAGCTCTCTGTCAAATAAATAAAATCTTAAAAATAAATAGATAGATAGATAAAATAAAATAATGCCCATTTACTCTTCAGCAGAAGACTTCCCAGCATAGATAATGATCCTCTGGGAAGCAACTAACCAATGTCATTGTCGTTATTATCACTGTCATCACAGTGGCTTATGGCTACTATCACTAAGCACCTTACCTTTTCTGCACCAGACAATACTGTATGCATCACCTCACTTAATCTTCACAACTGTCTGAGGTAGGTACTGTTTCTCCCATTTAACAAATGAGAAACTGAGGCTCCAAGCCATTAAGTTACTTGCCAGAGGCTCTCGACTAAAAGTGGCAGAGCTGGGATCTGAACCCAGGCTGACCCCAGGGCTACTACTGTTCTATTGTTCTAACATCACTCCTACACTTTACAATCAGAATCAACTAGTTCAACAAAACTAAAGCCAAAAATAAATCTGCTAACCTCCTAAAGACCACTCAAAAGAATTACTGCTCTTTTCTTACACAATCACCTTATTTATTCTTAATAAATCTGAAAGCACTGTTATAGTTCCTGGTTTTACAGAAACTGAAAAGAATCAAGTAGCCCATCCCCCCAGGAACGAGGCTGTGTTAACCTTCCTCCCACTCAACACGCCCTCTTGCCCAAACAGCTGTACAAACTGTTTAAAGAGTTTTAGAATCTTTTGGGAACCTTTGCAATTATTTCACAGATTATTTAAAATATGTAGTCTATCCTATGCTGTCATCACTTACTTGTCTAAATAGGGGGAAAGTATCAGAATGCTTTGCTCTGTGAGCAGGAGTATTAACCAACACTGAGTGGCAGTCAGAAACCCAGCAAAGTTGTCATATTAGGGTTGAAGTCCACGTTTAAGCTGCTTCTAGATGGGTTACCAAGAGCCCTGAAATAACCTCAGAAAGCCGGAGAGGTCTCCAGAGTGGCGACAAAGGAGTCTCTTTGATCTGTTTGGCAGCCTTACAATCAGAAAGTTCTTCTTGCATCTAACCTAAATATCTCCTACTGAAATTCAAATCCATTTATTTTTCTCAGATTCTCCATAAAAATGAAGAACTTCAACTGCAGAAATTAATTTGCCCAAATTCTCATAGCAAATAAGAAAAGAGTAGCTAGAAGCAGCACTGGTTTCCTTCAAGTCTCATCATTCCGTAATCCCAATCTCTTAATTTTCAGTCCATTTTGCTAAGGGAAAAACTGCTTGTCTCCTTCAAAAAAACTGTGAAACTGATTTGAGAATAAAGTTGCCCTTCTGAAATCCTTGTGATTTGTATTTATTTAAGAATTTAAAAAAACAGAAACCCTTCACAAACTTTTAAAGGTCTTTAATTCATAAAAATAAAATCATAGGTAACTCTTTTGTCAACTACCCCTAGGTTGGGGACAGTGTGACATGTTTCACAGGCACGACAATCTTTCATCTTCACAATTCTATGAAGTAGATGTTTCTAGACTTATAGATGAGAGAACAGAGACTTTTAAGTCACCACCCCAAAGATATACAACTAGTAAATGGAACCTGGTCTGCTTTGTATCAGGGACCAAGCTCACAACCCATTTAACTATACTATCTCTCATGTGACTTTTATTTCCAAATGAGTAAGCCCCACTTTACAGAGTACTTTTTTCCTAAAAGTACCACACTCATTATTACAAATTTGATCTTCCTCACCTCTTTCCATTATAAAATGTGTGGAAAAATAACATCCCAAGCTTTCACAAAACTAAAGAGTCATACTTAAGAATACAGCAGACATTATTTATTTTTTAAAAAATATCATGTTATACACCCTTTTCTTTTTAAAGATTTTATTTTTAAGTAATCTCTACACCCAATATGGGGCTCAAACACACAACCCTGAGATCAAGAGTCGCAAGATCTACATACTGAACCAGCCAGGCACCCCTAGTGGACATTTTTTAAAAATTAAAAAAAAAAAATATGTGCACTAAAACTTAGGAGTGAGTATGACCATCTACAGAACTTTTGCACTCGATAATCATCTTGTCACAGTTCATTCTGAGACTCTTCTTTGTTCCATTAATCTATCCATCCATCCATCCAACCATCCAACCATTCATCCATGTATTCTCACACCTAAACTAAACTATTTTATTTTCAGAGCTGTAAAATATTTTTTGGCACCTGGTTGGGCAAACCTCTCCCCTTTTTCCTTGTTTCTCCTTCCTCAAATTTTTACATACTCTTTCATATGAATTTTAGAATCTGCTTGTAAAGTTTAATTTAAAAACTTGGGATTTTGATTGGGTATTGTCTTTTTTTTTTTTTTTTTTTAGTTTTATTTATTTCAGAGGGAGAGAGAGAAAATGCATGCAAGTGGGAGGCGGGGCAGAAGGACAGAGAAAGGGGAAAAGAAGCAGACTCCCTGCTGAGCACAGAGCCTGAAGCAGGGATCCATCTCATGAATCTGAGGTCATGACATGAGCCAATATCAAGAGTTGGATGCCTAACCGACTGAGCCACCAGGGGCCCCACATATTGTCTTTTTGAAAAGAGGGAAAAAAATGGTTTAAACTAAGCCAGCATCAGCCTTGGGTTTCAAATTACCATTTTAATTTTGGTTCTTTGCCAAGGTATTTCTGCCACCTGGGGACAAGTTTCCAGATTGAAGGTTATGGGGTTTTTTTGTTTGTTTTTTTGTTTTTTTAACAGATTTTATTTATTTATTTGACAGAGAGATCACAAGTAGGCAGAGAGGCAGGCAGAGAGAGAGAGAGGAGGAAGCAGGCTCCCTGTGGAGCAGAGAGCCCAATGCAGGACTCGATCCCAGGACCCTGAGATCATGACCTGAGCCGAAGGCAGAGGCTTAACCCACTGAGCCACCCAGGCGCCCAAGGTTATGGTTTTTTATAGTCCTTTTTAAAAAAGCTGCATCCAAACTTACAGTGTCTGTTATTGATTGCAGAAAACAAAATAAGAATTTGATAAGCCTATGAAGTGGTATTTGCAAGACAGTTAAGGCCTCGGGATCACCAAAGATAGAAAAATAGAAGAAACCAGCTAAGCCAATACTTCCACAGGTTTCAGGTAAGGCTGATCAAAAAATGGGCATCGTTATCACCTGATACACACTAGACTCTTTGCTAGAAGGAAGAGATCCAAATAGTAAGAGATTATATGAGCACTCTAAAATCCCATAATATTTTTGAACAGAGCAAGATAACTCATAGAAATAATTAGTACATGCGACAAAGTCTGGATAGGCCTTTGAGATACAAGCAGGGCTTCAGAACAGGGAAAAATGGGTGCAGGCTGCAGTTCCCAGTAAGAACTAGTAGGTCGGGTAGCTCAGCTCTAGCTTCACTGAATGCTTCACAGTAATCAAAATTTAATGACACCCATTCAAAAGTCCACGTGAAGAAAAATGGGATGATCTCAATTTGCTTGATAAAGCAACACTGAGCCAAGTCTACAACACCCGAATAGAAGGGCTGAGATTCTTTGGGAAAGCATCACCCTTTGTTCTTGCTGAAGCTACTCCCCATGATGTGCACAAACTGTGGCCTGCATGAGATGATCCAATGGGAAATCCCCCCAACGCTTTGTGGCTCAAGGGACTACTCGGTACCAGAACCTTATCCTACTCCCCTCTATGCAACCAGAAAAGTCCCTATTCCATAGGATTTGCATCCACAAAAACCTCCACCCAGTTTCCCAACATCATGGAAATTTACTAGTTCACTCAGAAGACCTAGTATGTGGGCTCATCTATTTGTGGAAAGAGGTAGTTCTTTCCAAAATTATTGAGTCAGAAAATTTTACCAGCACTAGATTTGTTTAAAAAAAAAAAAAAAAAGGAAAAAAAATTTTTTTTTTGGTTGAATAAACAGGATGAACACTGTATCTCCTTCCAAGGAGAAAAAAACAACTGCTAAACATAGCTGGGAATATTGGTTGGGAGGAATTAGGGTGGAACCTTTTTTTTTTTTTTAATTTAAATCATATGGAAACTCTACAGTTATTTAATTTAAAAATCATTATTAGATAATGCAAAGTAAGGCATCTCACTGATTTCTTTACCACACTGACATGCCAGTGAGCATTATGTTAGGAAGGGTATTTTCTTTGAAAATGAGTATAAAACTTACCTGTGATTGCCATTAAGGCAGTTTCACTAACATCAGGAAGTTTAGACTATTTAACCCTCTGAGGTTCTTTCCCTTCAGTCCTCCATGTTGTTTATACTTTTAAAAGGTAATTATTAGTATTTTAAATTAAGCAGAGAACACAGCAGGTGTGAACAGTTCTCACACAGAAGACTCAGAACTCTGCTTCTAATCAGATAGACTGTAAATCATAAAACATCATGTCATACTCTATAGCTTTTACTAAGTGAAATTGGGAAGGTTGTTGGGTTGTACATTTTTAGAAATGAAATACTCTATATAGTTCCCCACAAACTTTAAGAGTTGTGAAGGTCAAAAGGAAGAGGCAAAACTTTTTTTTAAAAGTCACTACTCAATGTATGTGCACTGGAACAATAAAAATTCTCTATCTAGGATAATGGTTATTTCTGTGGAAGGAGGGAAAGAGTACAGGAGGCATCTCAAACTCTATTAATATTTTGTTACTTCATAAAATCCAAGACAAGTCTGGCAAAATATTAATATTTGTGCAGCAGACACACGGATGTCCCTTATACTTTTCTCTGTAACTGTACATGTTTATAATAATTCATAATAAAAAATTCAACTATTCATTTGTAATGCAATCTTAAGGGGAAAAAAAATGACAAAGATGCCACGGAACTTTAAAGGCTTCCTGTGGATCAATTTTTTTAAAGCTACTTAACTTCATACATACATAGAATATCTTATTTTCTACTGTTTTCCTTATTAACATCATCACCAGACAGTTTCAGTAAAAAAGCACAACTCTCCAGGGACAAAGGAGTCTCAGGGAGTAGCGTGCAGTGAAGGTGATGGGCGTGGGAATAGCTGGGCAGGGGGAGGAGAGAGCCCGGGGGCGGGGGGGGCAGAAGACCACCACTCAGCAGAAGAGGCCGCCAGTTTTCCAGACCCAGGTCTTCCCGGAGGCTTCATTATTTTGTTTGAAGTATCATGACTTCCCAGAATACCAGAGAGATCTATATTTAAAGGATTAAAAACATATCCCATACATACTAAAATATTTCCAGACGAAACAATGTAACATCAAGGACTTGCTGTAAGATAGTAAGAAGGGAGTAGGTGGCGGTACAGATGAAGCAGGACTGGTCATGCTTTGATAGCGGTTCAGGCTGGTGAGGGTCCGTGGAAATACATTATCCTCTCCTGTTGTGTATATTTAAATCTCTCCACAATAAAGTTTTTTAGGAAGAAAACCCAAAACTAAAATAAATGACTGAATGATTACCACGTTAAAAGGCCCGCCCCATTTCAATGTTAGGCCTGTCATGGCAAGGGGATCAGGCAGCCAGGCCAGGCTCATCCTGACACGACCACTAGTCAGCCAGGTACCCTCATCTTAGTCAGCGGGTACCCGCATTTTGCTTTTGAGTTTATCCAATGGAACAACAACAACAAAAGTTTGGACAAGCTAACATTGTTTCCTTTTAACTATAACATGATTATTGGATTTCTAAAACTGACTTACAGTACAACACAATTAAGAACTGCAAATGTTATTAGCCATCTACTACAGCCAAGCGGGGGTTTCTTTGATCCCTTGTTTATTTACTTATTTGACAAACACTCGGGGAATGCGTACGATGTGCCAGGCAGCGCAACATGTGGGTAGAATACAAAGTAAAATGACACAGAATCTCTGCTTTCAAGATCCAATCTAATCATGGCAGACAGATGTATAAACAAATGACAATACAATGTAAGTGAGATGATAGCGATGACAGAGTTGAAAATGCCAGAGGCCTTCACAGTGACAGAGAGCAGGGAACAGTAGATAATCTCATAAGCAGAAGGAGAAAGTTAAGTGGCTGGAGATGACACTGGATAAGAAAGTAGGGACCAGACTGAAAAGAGCCATGAATGCCATACCAAGGAATCTGGATGGTATCTTGAAAAGTGATAAGGAAGCTATTTTAAAGATTGTAAGCCTGGAAATGATGCAGTCCAATTTACATTTTAGATGAGCTTTTGGAGCAGGAATCTAGAATTGGTGATGGTTCATGGTGTTTGGGGAGTCAGAGGATGGAGTAAGAGAAGGGAAGGGAGGTTTACCTGGTAGTTAGAAGATACTCCAATGGCCCAGCAGGATATGATGAGGGCTTGAACCAGGGCAGTATTAGTGGAGATTACTGAGATACTGTTACAGCTTTAGAAATGCAGATTTTAGGTACTCTATTTCTCTCCCCATCTTTCAACATAATAAACACGTACTGCATGGAGTTACATGCAAACAAATCATGGAACTCTACATCAAAAACTAAAGATGTACTGTATGGTGACTAACATAACATAATAAAATAAGATAAAGAACAAGCTACAGCATGAAATAACAATGTCTATTCATCATCGGTGGGGTACTAGCTTCAAACACAGTGCCAAGCACATAGCAGATGCTTAATAAATGTGGGTTATGTGTTGAATGTGATGAGTTTTGATGAACTAATGAAACAGATAGTACCATGTGTCATATTAACAATGACATGATAAAAAGCACGAGTAAGGGAAGACAAAAATTCTTTTTCAGGTGATTTTTGTGCCCCTCTATAACCCTCCTCCCATTCCCCCAAACTTTTAGGCAACATCACCAATAATCCTTACTGCTACTTCTTAAAATGGAGTGGATAGTTAATTTGTTGTTATTTAAGAGTTAGACTACTCTCATGTACAAACTATAATAGAAGATAGTTTTTTCCCTTACAAACTACATAGTACCTTTTAAGTACCAAAACAGGCTCTTCTAAGAAAAGTATTAGAAGTATTCAGTATTATGTGCCACAAACCATATAAACTATTGTTTTGATTTTTATTAAACAAAAGCAATATTTTTCCCTCAAAAACCATTATCTTTGTTTAAATAAAAATAAAAAGTAAAGCACAGAGGAGTAGATCATCTGAACAATGTCCTGCTGTCATGACTATTACTCTGAAACTGGAAAATTATGCCCTTTAATTATTACCTTCTTATAATTTCAGATTCTCTCAGCAGTAAACCTGTGGTACTAAACGTCAAAACTTGTAAAGTTTATTCTATTCCAAACATAGAACCTTACAAAATGTTAATATCACCCCAAATGTCACTGAAAATAATAACAAATGTATAATTTATAATAAGTAACTGAACATTAATTATGTGCCAGGTATGGAGTGCCTGGGTGTCTGTTAAACAATTAACCGGCTCAGGTCATGATCTCAGGGTCCTGGGACCAGGCCCTGCCTCCCCGCTCTGTGCTCAGCAGGGAGTCTTGCTTCACCCTCTCCCTTCCTCCTCTGCTTGCTTCCTCCCCACCTCAACCCCAGCTCATGCTCTCTCAAATAAATAAATAAAATAAAATCTTTAAAAAAAGATTTGTGGGGCACCTGGGTGGCTCAGTTGGTTAAGCCACTACCTTCGGCTCAGGTCTTAATCCTGGAGTCCTGGGATCGAGTCCCTTGTCAGGCTCCCAGTTCCACAGGGAGTCTGCTTCTCTCTCTGACCTTCTCCCCTCTCATGCTCTCTCTCACTCTCTCTCTCTCAAATAAATAAATAAAATCTTTAAAAAAAAACAAAATTAAACAAAATTTTAAAAGATTTGTGTGCCAGGTAATAGGCTTAACATTTAAGCTACAGTACCCATTCGACCTTGACCCTCGCATTAACCCTAAGAACTGGTACCTAAAGTTACTGCCATTTTGCAGTAGAAAAAATAAATGGGCTCAGAGAAGATGCATATCTTATCCAGCATTATACAACCAAACCAAGCTTGTCAGTAGCCCAGACTCTGCCACTATGCAGGACGGACTGCCTCTCCAAAACTGTGTGAGGTAGGTGGGCAGGTGTTTTTAACCGCATTTTAAAGATGAAAAACTAGAGGTTCAGAAAGTTGACAAGACTTGCCTAAGGTAACACATCTAGAAATGGAACCGGCAACTTAGGCTCCTGGTTCAGGGGTTCCACCACTCCACCCCAAAACTGTGCCTGTTCCAGGAAAGCAATCATAACCACTTCATGGGAATCAGCAAAATAGAAAATCCCCACCGTTGTTTAAAAACAATCAAATCAAATCAAACACAAAATGTCTGTCAGCATAGCACAAAGGTCATGAGGTTCTTAAAAAAACAAAAAACAAAAAAGGCAGTAAATTTCTTTTTGACACATCTAGACTGCCTTTAACTCAGATCATAAAAGGAGCTAATTCAGAAAACAGGATTTTCCAAATTTTGAAGGTGTGTATTTACTTTGTTTTCCCAGTATTTACTTATGTGTTCCTTCTAAAGGCCACATTGAACTGCCAAAGTTTTCAGTACTTATCAGAAGCTTGGGAAAAGGTTAAAGAGCAATTTTCTGTCCCCAACAACAGAGAAAACAAGGTCTACGATTAATCCTCACAGAATCTACCGCCAAATAGCAAGCAGGTGCAATATTTCTCTGATGCACTGTATGTATGTGGGGTGGAGGTGGTTAAAAAAAGGGGGGGCGGAGAGAAACATTAAAACAAACTACATTCAGGGGGCTCATTTCTTCTAAGTGACTTACAGCTAATAAGGGATCTGGCTGTTGACAAGATGATCCCGCCCTTGAATACAAGGAAGTTGCACCCAGTCTCACAAAGCAGATGCAATCACCCCAAACAGAAATCTGGACTTCCCTCCAAGACAAATATGGAATTCAATCTGTGTGATGCCTTGAATGTCACTAATTAATTTGCAATCCTTTAGTATGACCATACAAGGGAGGGAAAAGAGCTACCTTCCTAGTCCTTCCTTGACGGGGAAGCAATAGAGGAAAAAGCATAATATTTAAATCCCATAGCAAAGTTTTAAAACTTTTCCATTAAGAAACACACCCTAGCTGAGTCATCAGCATAATACACTGCAGCCAATCACCTTGGTACTAACTACCTTTCCTATACATGGTTGTTCCAACTCTGTTAATTCTACTCAAAATAGAATGGGTAAGAAGCTATAACTTGTTTCATTCTTTTCACTTAGTCATTTAACCCTATAATTTTTAGAGGAAATGCATTGATCTTAATTCATCTAAGCACTTAACTTATAGTTAAATGAATAAAGAAACCACAACTGAGTGAAAATTATATCTGAAACAACCAATAGCCAAAGCAATAATAGCAACCTAAAGAAAACTGTTTCAGGAGCCAATGAGAATGTTTTGAATCCAAAATAAAGATTATGAGGAGGAAAATTCTCTTAACCTAAAAGTACTTGATCCCATCTACCACACAAAAAATGTGTTTCCCACTTTCAACATCACAGTTTTGGGGCGCCTGGGTGGCTCAGTGGGTTAAAGCCTCTGCCTTCAGCTCAGGTCATGATCGCAGAGTCCTGGGATCGAGCCCCGCATCGGGCTCTCTGCTCAACGGGGAGCCTGCTTCCCCCTCTCTATCTGCCTGCCTCTCTTCCTACTTGTGATCTCTGTCTGTCAAATAAAAATAAATAAATAAATAAATAAATTAAATAAAATAAAAAAAACAAAACAGTTTTAAGTGAATTCTTCTCCTAAACTAAAAATTAACTTTAAAAAAGTAATTAATTCTTCTTCAGATACCAGCTGATAAACCTTATGAATCTACTTCTAAGACTCTGCAACTAGACTGCCTGAGTTTGAATCCCTGATTGCACTCTTGTCAGCTTGTTTGATCTCAGAGAAGTGAATTCATCTGTGTGGGCCTAGTTTCTTCATCCACCGAAGGCATCCTTATGAGTTAATGCAAGTAATACATTTGGAACAGTACCTGACACATGATAAGTGGGCAGTTTGAAGAAACTGTTATCATTTCTCTCACCACTGTTGTTAACTTGACAATCATATTCCCTTTGCCATCCTTAAAGCATGTGGAAAATCTATTGAAGATAATTAGATCTCTGAACTACCACTCGGCTAAAGAAAATAATACATTGATAGTTTGGTCAGCAAGTTATATATTTCAAAGAACTTAAGTCTGTGATTTGACATCATAAGGACTCAACCATAAGAATAGTTTAGGATTCATGTGGATCTCTTATGGGCAGCTGTTACAGATTTCAAATAGTCCCTAAGTTGCAAGTATTAAACTTTTGAAATTAGGAAGCCAAAAATATTTTGTATTCAAAATAATCACAATACACTTGGTGAGACAGATGCTACTCTTATATAATTCTTATGATATTAGGCACTGTTCTAAACAGTGTATCTTAAATACATGAAGAATTTCTATGAATCAATTAAAAAAACAAACAAAAAAATAAAATAAAAAGAGCAAAAACCCCAAATAGGAATTTCACAAAAGGGAAAACACAAATGGTCCATAAATATAATGTAAGATGATCAACTACAATTCTAATCAAGGAAATGAAAATTAAAACCCCAATGAGGTATCATTTCACACCCCTAGATCAGTGAAAACTTAAAAGACTGTCAATATCTACTTTTGCTGAGGAAGTAGAACAATAGGAACTCTTATTCACTGCTGATGAAGGTACAACTGCTTTGGGGAACAGTCCGATACTCCTCAGTAAAGCTCAACAGACACATACCCAATGAACAGACACATACCCAATGACCAAGCAACAGCACTCCCAAGACATATGCCAAAAAGATACACGTGGAGTACAGGGGGCATTACTTAATGATGGTCACTGGGGCACTGTTCCCACAGACAAAAAACAACAACAACAACAAAATACAATGATCATCAACAGAAGAGGAAAAACAACAACAACAAAAATAGTGTGGTATGGTCCTATAACTGAAAACTACACAGCAGTGAAAATTATCTAAGTACCACTACATGGATGAATCTCAGAAACAAACATAAAGTTGGGGGGGGGGGAAGAGAGGCAAGTTATAGAATATAAACTGTTCTCTTTTATATAAATTCAGAAATAAACAAACTAAAAAATCATATTCACTCAATGGGATATATTCCTAGGTAATGAAACTATAAGTAAAGCAAAGGGATGCTTAAAAAAATGAAAGACAACTAGCTTAAAACTGAGAGAAAAGGGGCATATGGGAAGCTTCTGGGATTACTGGGAAAGTTCTATTTGTTAACCTCCATGGAAGTTACTGCACAGATACATTTTATGTTCTTGTATGTAACACATTTTAAACAAAAACAATTTAACATATGGGGCACCTGAGTGGCTCAGTGGGTTAAGCTTCTGCCTTTGGCTCAGGATGGAGCCCCACGTCGGGCTCTCTGCTTAGCGGGGAGCCTGCTTCCCCCCTCCCTCCCGCCTGCCTCTCTGCCTACTTGCGATCTCTCTGTCAAATAAATAAATAAAATCTTAAAAAAAAAAAAACAATTTAACATATTCCTTTTACAAGAGTTGTGGGGGTGCCTATGTGGTTCAGTCGGTTGAGCATCTGGCTCTCAATCTCAGCTCAAGTCTTGATCTTAGTTAGGGTCATGAGTTCAAACCCTGCACTGGACTCAAGGATGTTCATGGAACACACTTAAAAAAAAAATTTTTTTTTAAAGCGTTGTGGTTAAGACTACATAATGAACTCATCATTGAAACAATGTAGACATTTCAGACTAGGAAAGTAACTATTTAGGATAAACAATGCGAGAAATAAAACCTGCAACAGAAACAAAAATACTGAAAATTTACAATTGAGTCAAACTCATTCACAGGTAGAAAAGCAACAAAGTAATGATATAAAGCATCTTTTTGTCCAAGTGTGTTCTACAAAACCTTCTTAGATGTCTGAAGGAAAATGGGTTCCAGTAGTGAAATAAATTTGGGGAATAATGAGTAAAACAAGTAAATCTCCTAAAGAACAAACAGAATTTCCCAAATTCTTTGACCCTGGAACCTTTTAACATGGTGAATTACATAGTGGCTCTTTTAGGACTTGTGTTTCATGTAATACAAACCGGGAAACACTTTGTAACACAGAGGTCATACTAGATACAATATTAACCCCAAGACTAAAGCAGGAGAAAAATATTCTAGTAAAAAGATACTTAGAGGTCTAAGTCTTCCGTATTTGACCTGTCCAAGCCAAACCCTGGATGGTCGGAAGCAGAACCCATACCCAAACAGCACCCTTAAGAACTAAGTGAACCATCATTCTGTGTTATATGAACGTTAACACACCTTTATTGTGATAAAAGGCAAAATATGAGGGAGGCAAAATGACAGAAAAGATCTAGATGGAATATCAAGAAGTATTTCTACAGCTTTGGGGTCATGGTAGACAAATAGGCAGAGGGTTTTATTTTATTTAGGTAGAGTCCAGCACAAAAATCTAGGTTTCAAATCAGATCTCTTGGTTAAAGGTTTTTCTATTAATCTTCTAATAAAATTAGAAATTCTCTAATTTTGGGGTACCTGGGTGGCTCAATGGGTTAAAGCCTCTGCCTTCAGCTCAGGTCATGATCCCAGGGTCCTGGGATTGAGCACTGTCCTGGGATTGAGCACTGCACTGGGCTCTCCACTCGGCGGGGAGCATGCTTCCCTCTCTCTCTCTGCCTGCCTCTCTGCCTGCTTGTGATCTCTCTCTCTCTGTGAAATTAAAAAAAAAAAAAAGAAAGAAAGAAAGAAAGAAAAAAAAAGAAATTCTCTAATTTGCTACTAAAGTTTTCCCTAGGTACAATGAATCTATGAACTGAATCTGAAAATTCTTTATAATACGCTTTTATTACCATAGGAAAATTACATGATAGTGCTCTTTGAAAGAAAATATAAACACTGCACATTTATTTTTAAAACTTCTTTATAATTAGATGATTATCATAAACTTTCACATACACCAGTCCTCACGAAAACTAACTTTTGGGTGGCAATGAAATATATTTTAAAGGAAAAAATTGTTGAACATGTCTTTGTATATCAAAAATGTTGAAATATTATTTGACAAGAGTCAAACATCCGTCCTTTCAGGGTACCACTGGGATTCAAATGCAGAAATGTGGTACTGCCATGGGTCTTTACAAGGTGAAGGCTCTCAGACTGTCTTCTTCAGAGGGCTCTTGGCGATTTACTGCAACCTAGGTCCAATCGACAACCTTACAGTCTCAGAAATCTGATTTTTATCAGCATCAATAAGGTAGAGGCAACAAAAATTAATATAAGCCTCAAGAGAAATCAGAATACAAATTTACTAACAGAGAATGACAAATATAACTGTGACAGAAGCAAGAATGTCTGTTTATGGCCATACATGGCCCAAACTCTCCCTCTAGCCAGACTTCTATGGACAGTTCCTGAGTACTCATGGAATTAGAATTAAGGAAGTCAGAGGAATTGAGTATTTAATGGTCTTTCATTCTACAGAAAACTTTTTTTTTTAAATTAAGCAACTACTGCATCCAGGCACTCTCTCAGATGCTAGGGATACACAGATCTTAGCTTTCAGAGAGCTCATGTGTAAATAACACCTGACAGGCATATATTTCAGAGGTCTACTATATTATTATTAATAAAACCAAAAAGCTTTGCAATCAATTTAAATGTTTAACAACAGAACTGTGATTAAAAAATGGCAAATCCGAATGATAAAAGAAAATGCAGTTCTTTAAGAATAGTGTATTTAAGCAGCCATTCGTGACATGGGATAACTATCATGATGCAATGTTGAATGAAAAAGCAAGCGACAAAACATATAATAGTACACAATCATATATACGTATATGTGCCACATGTATACATACATATATGTATATATTTCCTATCCCTTTATATGCAAAAGAAAAAGACCAGAAAGAAAACCAACCAAGTACTGTTAATGGTTATGTTTTTCTTTACACCTCTTTGAATTTTCTAATTTCCTAAAATAGCTTGACATGCCTTTTATCACCAAGGGAAAAATTACTTGTTAAAGTAATTTCAATCAACACGAATATGAGGATCCCTTCGGATTTATCTACTAGAAGCTATCCATGAAAGCCAGTCCTTGAATCTCCATCTTTAAACTCTTGAAGACAGCTCCTCCTACCCACCCCCCGCCACCTTTACGCAAGACTCTCCACAGATGAGTAACACATCCTACCTTTTCATCCAACCGGCTGTCTCACATTTCTCTGCTAAACAGTTCCACCTAAACACCTTACAGATAACATACATAATTACATCCAAAAGCAAATGCATACTTTTCCTCTACAGCCAACCCCATTTCTGTCCATGGCACCCACCTTTCTTCCAATCAGAAAGCTTGGAAAGCAACTCAACTCTCCCTCTCCCGTTTCAAGTTCATTAACAAATGCTGTCCAAATCTCTCTCCCATCCCACCTTATTCTTCATTCTCATTTCCATCATCATATCAGTCCAGGCCCTGCTCACAATGTCAGTGACATAACTGCAGCAGCATTCAAAGGGGGCCTTCCTGATGCCATTCTCTGTCATCCGTACATCGCTGCTCCTTCTACAGAGTTTGGATGATGTCATTCCTTGGCTCAAAAACATTTAAAGCCTTCTCCTTTCTGCCACTCCAATCTAAACTTCTTTGCCTGGCTTTTATTAAACCCCATAATTTGGTTCCACCCTAACTACTTAACTTTATTTTCCATTATTTGCCAGTCTCCTCCCTCATCAACCAACAGACATACCATAATCAACCCTACTACCAAGCCCTGGAATATCTTAAAAATAGTCCTTCCTTTTCCCCTCTACTTGTGTTTAAAGAACCTATTAATTATTACCTCTTCTAAAAGCTGTTCTTGATTTCTCCTGCCTCATTTATGCTTCACTTCAGAACTTGTCTAGCACTTACTATGACTCTCAATTGGGCATTTGAGTCCATACTCCTGTGCAAGTAGATTTGCTGTCATGTATATTAGTCTTCTATTAAATCCCACAGTTCTTGAGGACAAGAGCCATACCTTATTCTGTCCCCCACACCATTTAGCATGATAAAAACACAAAGAAAGGGCTAATATTTGTTGACTGAAGTAATCAACTTCAGCCCCAGCTTCCCTTTCACTATGTTATAAATACCGCTATACACATTGTAGCAATTTGGGCAGGTCAAGCACAGTCCTAAGGAATACAGCAGGAGACTATTTCAGCACAGTACTATGAAGGTCCATTAGATATAACACTGTAGTGATGACAAGGGGTCCCCATGTCCCAAAGATGGAACAACAGAGACAGAGTTCTAGGGAATGATAACTGGCGTTCTCGAAGTCTCTTTCAAGGGGGTAGTAACGAGGATCTCAAACACCTTCTAACCTCCGTGGCAACAGGAACTAGGTCTTCTGAAGGAGTGCTTTGACTGGGGTGAACAACAAAGAGAAATGCCTATTCAAACAAAAGACAAAAGGCAGAGTCCTACCTGTTCATAAAATGCTATTACATAAATCAGCAAATCTTAGGTGCCATGCTGCTATTGGTTAAGAGATGATAACTCTTATATTAAATATATTAACTCTTATATTAAATGTTTCTCATTTTCATGTACAGAGTAGTAGTGCCCATATTTTTATGAAGTTCGTTAGAGTCTTCAAAGGGCTTTCTAAACCATCTTTTATTATCTGACCTCTCCTAAATACAGGATGAAATGGATATAAAGGGTCACATTAAAATAGAGTTTATATACAACAACTATTCTGTTTGAGTCTACTTTAAGTATACATATCCATATCATTCTAAAAGTAAGAACTACTTCAGAACCTGACTACTCAATGACTTAAGGAGTTTTCTCCCATGGAAATGGTAATGTTTTAGAATGCTTAACCTATTAACACTTAGCATAATCTCTACAAAGCTTTCTCCCTTTTAGAAGAGCTATTTTAACTCACCTATTTTGTGCTGAGTCAATTAAAACATACGGGATTCCCTAAATACAAATGATAAAAACCAGTTTTCAACATCTCTATTTATAAAAGTGGACATTTTTCTTTAAACTTAAATAATTTGTATTCAATTTCAAAGTGTAATGCCTGGGTTGTCAATAAAGGCATTATTATTGTCTGGACATTAACCCCCAAATAGAAGCTTTTTGAAGGGATTACTATGATGCTTCTCGTGGTTCCTTTTAGCAAGTGGACAGTCTTGCTGTTAAAGGATGATGTGATGGCATATGGATGCCTGGTTCATACTGCAGCATACAGACATCTGTAACACACTCTTGGCTGATGAGGAAGTATACCTGGCAAAAACTAAAAATGAGTACTTTTACACAGAGGACTGCTGCTCTTGATAATGAAAGCTGGCACTTCCTGACTGCTTCCACAGGCCGAGCACATGCTAAACACACTGAACGTCTGATACACCCTGTGTCGATATATTGTGCTCTTAAAACCATGTCTGGCAAACAGTAAACCAAACATGAAAGTTTATCATCATTATCTTCATGTCACTTAATTCTGAGAAGAGGATGAATATATTTGAATATATTATGAAGCAGGCATCATTTTACTGTAGCTCCCATCCTCTCTCCCATTTATGGATACAAAAATAAGTTTAGAAGACATAAGCAATTTCATTTGTTCCAGGCCACACAGTTAAAATAGTAGTGTCAAAGCCTTTGCTAATTGCTAGGTAATCTTTTTCCTGTTTACCAAGATATCATTGACATACAGCACTCTATAAGTTTCAGATATGCAGCATGATGATGTGACTTACATATACCGTGAAATGATCACTCTTATAAGTTTAGTTGGCTTCCATCACCTCACACACATACAATAAATAGAGAAAGAAAAAAATAAAAATTTTTTCTACTTGTGATGAGAACTCTTAGGATTTACTCTCTCAATAACTTTCCGATATACCACACAGCAGCGCTAGCCACAGTCGTCATGTTGTACTTTCCCTTCCTAGGACTTGCTGACTTGTAACTGGAAATTCATACCTTTTGACCACCTTTCTCCAATCCTCCTCTCTCCCCCCAACTCTGGTAACCACAAATCTGACCATTTTTTCTATGAGTTTGTTTTATTTTGGTTTAGATTCCACATAGAAATTAGATTGTATATACTTGCCTTTCTCTGTTTGGCTTATTTCACTTAGCATAATACTGTTCAGGTCCATCCACATTGTTGTAAATGGTAGGATTTCCTCATTTTATTAATGGCTGCATAATATTCCGTTGTGTGTATGTGTGTGTGTGTGTGCATGCAGAATTTCTTCTTTCCTTCTATTTTTAAAAATATTTATTTATTTGAGAGAGAATGAGCACCCAGGGATAAGGAGCAGAGGGAGAGGGAGAGAGAAACCCAAGCACACTCCACACTGGGTGCAGACTCCCACACCAGGATTGATTCCACAATCCTGAGATCACAACCTGAGCCCAAACCAAGAGCTGGATGATTAATTATCTGTGCCACCCAGGTGCCCCACACATACTTTCTCTATCTGTTTGTCTATCAATGGATGCTTAGGTTGTTTCCATGTCTTAACTACTGTAAATATGCTGCAGTGCACATGGGGGTGCAGACAACTTTGAGTTAGTGTTTTTGTTTCCTTTGGATATAGTCCTAGAAGCCACTATACATGTAAGTAAGTAAGTCACTATGTCACTCGATTCATTGATCAAGTGGACTTTAAGCTTAAAATCGAAGAAGAGGTAGAAAAAGTTTAGATATTATTGCAACTATGAAAGAAGCTGGTCATGCTCTGAAAAAAAAAATGACAATGAGAAAGGTCTAGCAAATTATTTGTTGCAGAAAAACAAACAGGAAGGTGTTAGCAACAATGCGGTATTAGGTTCCTGTGAACACAAACCCAGAATACGAGTATTAAAGAAAGAAAACTGCCATTTTACAAATAAGTAAATATGATACCATTAAGCATTACTGGGATTTGATGGGATAGGACTCTGAACTGGAATAGAGCAATGGTGGAAAGGTAGGGCATAAAAAGTTGCTGATTTGGAATATTCTAGAGACTGAAGCTGACACAGAAATAAATGGAACTTTTGAAATATGTGCTAGAATTCTTCCACAGCTAAAACTCAAGGCATCTGATAAATGCCTTGCTAAACTTTCCATCTCTCAAACAGGGAAAGAAAGATTCTGGATATGAATGTGACCACAGGAAAAAATTAGCTGATTAAATTGAAGTATTGGTAAATGTGACAGCAATTTTGAAGTTTTGTTACAGTAGCTGGGAATGTGGGACATTAGAGAACACAAGTTATAGAACATTCATAGAATATAAAAGCAAATCTTGCCTGAAACTCTAAAAGGGAAGTTGCATGATATGTTTTAGGAAGCTCTCAAGAATACAACTCTGGTTAAACTAGCTTTGATTGAGTAATATTTACTGAGCATCCACGATGGGCCAGGTACTGTTCTTGGCAGGAAGGACACAGGTAACATAAAACACCTGCCCTTATGGAGCTTACATTCGAGTTGGGGAGAGACTAGAAAGTACAGGGGCTGAGGGAGGAATTAACATTTTAAATAAGGTCATCAGGAGAGGTTCCCTTGAGAAGGAAGTTTGAAACAGATAAGAAAAAGTGGTTTCAAAACTTGGGGGCATGGAGGAGTAACTGCAAAGGCCCTAAGGCAGCAGTGTGTCTGTAAGAAACAGCAAGGAGATTAGCATGATAAGAAGAGAGTGAGTGCATGGGCATGGTAAGAAAAAGAGTTCAGAGATGTAAGCGGTACCAGAATGTGAAGCACTTGTAGGCACTGTAAGGATTTTTGGACTACTCCCGAATTATAACCGTTAAGAACTCACACTTCTTAGGTCCTGTTACACTCAATGTCTACATGAAATACCTGTATTTGACTAGGCGTTGTGAGGAAAATACAAAGGAGGTAGAAACCATGATTATTTCCCTGGAGACAGTGTCCATTTTAAACTCTGTTGAAAGTAAATTATAAATTGAAAATGAATTTTAAAGAAAAATAAGGAAATGTTCTAGATCTATTCAGGACTTGATCAAGTACCAGGTTTAAACCTCTAGGTTTTAGGGCACCTGAGTGGCTCAGTCGGTTAAGAGGCTGCCTTCAGCTCAGGTCATGATCCCAGGGTCCTGGGATGGAGCCCTGCCTAGGGCTCCCTGCTTAGCGGGGAATCTGCTTCTCCTTCTGCCCCTCTAAACACTCATGATCTCTCTCTTTCTCTATCTCTCCCTCTCAAAAATAAATAAATAAAATCCTGAATAAACTTCTAGGTTTTAAAGTAAATAATTTCTAGAATTACATCACCAGAGGTATCCAGGAAAGAAGGGCAAGAGAGAGAAAATTAAAGAAAGAGAATGAGTTAGAAAAACATGGGGGAGAAAAGTATAACCAAACAGTATAGCCCCCACTCACCCTAGTCATGTGGAAAAAAAGTAAAACTTAAAATGGTTTGGTATAAAAATAATAGAACTCTTGTTATAAACGCAAAGGATATTAATGACAGAGAAAAGGGGAAGATTCGGAAAAGACTGGCTGCACAGAGAGCTCTCCAATGAACTTAGATTTTAAAGACACAGATAAGAGAAACTGAGAGGAGGCACACATAACATGGATGCCTGTAAAAGAAACAGAAGATGGTATCAGGAAGCCAGATGCCCAGAGTGAGCTGAACTTAAGAAAACCATTAAGGACTACAAAAGCAGCTTCTGAATTTTCATTTGGAAGGAAAAATTTGCAATCGGCCTGGGTAAGTTGGTACAGGGAAACAGTGTAGTTAACATGGGACAGGGGGGAAAAAAAGGAAGAAAAACCACTTCTGTTTTGCTTTTTTAAAATATTGCACTTGCATACCCCTCTACAGTTTACGTATTTCTATCTTCCGACATCTTTGCTGGGGAGATACAAGCCCTCTGTTATAGAGGAGGACTCCCAGTGGGGTGCTCACCTGCCACCCACCTGTGGAGCTCCGCCTCTCTTCTACAGTGGAGGGTGGGAAACAAAGGCCAAAAGTGGATGTTAAACCAGGGAGCTGAAGCCCAGGACACGGGAGGCCATCAGACAACTGCCCCCAGTGCCCTGCAAATCTTCTCACCTGGCCAGCTGACTGGTTTGCTATCTCAGGCCCACATGCTCTAAGTACTCGGATGAACCATGAGGACCAGAGAGCTGCACTGAAAGACAGGAGACAAACTGTCCAATCTTACAAAATGAGGAAAGAACATGAGCATTACAAAAGAACATGGACGTTACAAAACGTTACAAAACACTCATTGTTGTGCTTATCAACCAGCCTGAGGAAAATTCTAGAATAGATAATAAAGCAGATGGCTTTTGAACAGACAAATATGGGTGATCACTAAAAATCTGCACGGATTCAGGAGGAAAACATCTTGCCAAGTAACTTATTTCCTTTGTTGGCAAATCTTAAGGACAAATAATCTCTACGACTCTGAAAGGTACCGATCAAGACCCATTCTCCAATTTTTTTTAGGGTGAGGGAGGGAAAAAGATGAAGAAAAATGGGCTGAGTATTGGATATGTTTATAACTGATTAAGCAACAAAACTCAGAGTCATCTTAAGTAAGTTCTGCAAGGCTCGCTGGGCTTGGGCAGTTATATTATCAATGAACTGGATAAAGTTTGATCCTTATCAGATGTATTCTTTTCAAAGTCCTTATCCCAAACTGGAATGGGGAGAGAATAATCAGACAGGGCACAGTGGAGTCAAAATCCAAAACAATTTTAACGGAAGATTAACTTTAACCAATGAAATTTATAGAGAAAAGGTAAAGAATTATACTTGGATTCAAAAAAATGAAATGCAGGTACAAATGGTGACAAACCACTATATATATAAAGAACAACTAAAGATTTCTGTTGAACAAAGCTCGACATAAACTAAAAATGTGAAATGGCCATCTATGCAATCTTACTATTAGGCTAAGCTAATAGACATAAAAGGTCAAGACAAAGGAAAGTGAATGTCATACTGTACACTGTACTGGTCAGCTCATACCTGGAGAAGTTTGCAATACTTGGCAATGCATTATAGTCAGTACAAAAAGCCAAGGCGAAATGCCCACCTAATTTGAAAATTGAATCACCCTCTGGGAGTAATATCAGCATGAATCAAATAGAGTGGTAGAAATTAGCTATCAACATAAGTAATTCCAAAAGAATGTGTGACTGAAAATATCTGGAATACCCAACTCCGATCAAAACTGAACAGGGTGTAGTTCCCGGGAGGTAGGATTAGAATGTGAATTAAGAAAGCTGAAACCTTGTGGGGCACCTGGGTGCCTCAGTTAAGCATCTGACTCTTGGTTTCAGCTCAGGTCGTGATCTCAGGGTCATGGGATCGAGCCCCACACTGGGCTCCATGCTCAGCACAGAGTCTGCTTGAGATTCTCTCCCCCTCTGCCCCTCCCACTCATGTGATCTCCCTCTCTCTCTCTATATATATATAAAATAAGTTAAAAAAAAAAAATCCTAAAAAAAAAAAGAAAGAAAACCTAAACCCTATCAGTTTTGTTTTCTTCTGGCTAAATAAACTGTGTTAACAGTCACATTAATAACATTTATATTAATCTGGGGGGAAGAAAGCAGAAGTTTAACATGCAAGATTTTGCCTGTGTTCCTCTAACACTGCCCCAAATTAAAATGGGCTGCCCATATCCAAAGCAGCAGTGGGCAGAGGCATCCTTATAAAAAAAGATGCTCCCTCAAGCTATCATAGCTTAGTGATGCTTCCCATGAAGACTGTCCTACTGGGTGACAGTGTGTTGGCCAAATGATGCATACTTCCATTCTATTCACCGTTATATTAATAAGCTCATTAACTGGCATTCTTGTGTTTATATAGTGGTCTCTTGGTCACTTGCTAATCATGAGTAAATTTCTATAATCCTGATTATTTCTGGACATACATAAACAATTCACATTTACAGAGCTGGAAATGTGAGGTCAACACCTTAAATATTAAATATTCTAGGAAGGAGATAGACAACAGAGTCCCAAGCTCAGAAGAGGTCTGAGCAAGATACACAGATTTCCAAGTGATCATGAGAGAGTGATCCCTAATGACATCAGAGCATGTGAGATCATCCGGCAACCAGAACATGTGGAGGGAGAAGAAAAGGATCGGGGCAGAAGGCTAGAGAACACTGGCCGCTGAAAGAAATGAAAGTTAGGTATCCTGTAAACTGCTGAATTCCTTGTCTCAGCAAGGTACTAAAATATGTAGACAAAGACGAGCCGTCCACTTGTCAAGGATTAGAGGGAACACACAGTAGAGAATCTGACTCTCTGACCTCTACAGCAGCTGTCAGCTTTGAACATGAGCCAAAGGCTTTCATTCAATCCAGTATTTCTCACAATCTGAGAAATAACTTTTTATCATCATTACAGAAACACTAAAATTGTGCCTATTTTTTTTCTTTGGCTTTGTTAGCTGGGCATGGAAAAACATTTTGAAGAATTAAAGCTTCTTGTTTCCTGAAAGTGAAATGTACTTGGGTTACCTGGACGGGAGACCACAGCCTCTAGATCTAATTTCTCACCCTGTTTTTCCTTCTGTGGGTCCTGTTATATGAGTAGGATGAATACACAGTTTTATCCAAACACATTTTCCTACTTATGCTTCCCTTCCCTTTTGGCCACCTCTGCCTGATGGGGGCTAGATATGTAATCTGTGGTTTTAAATCTTAAATGTTTTACTACCTTTCAGAAATGTACGTGCAACTTTCACTAATATTTAAAATGTGCTGATTTCTGTTTCCCTTTCTACTCAATACTAAAGACAGAGGCACAGGTATATATACAAATTTTGTTTTTATTAAATCCAGAAATATTTGATTAAAACAAACTGTCATTTTTGGCATAACAATACACCCAGCGTATTTCCAGACATGATTACTGGTGGTTCAACTTAATCTTAAAATATATGGCACATGTCCCACTAAGTGGCACCTGGAACAGGTGTCAGAGGTATTTGACCCCTTTTAACCATTTCTCCAGCTCCTACCCTGTGCCTCCCCTGACACTCTGCAAGCCTTCTTTTTCTTGTCCCTCTTGTCTTTCACTTTCCTCTTGGTAGTGCCCAGAAACTTTGATTATTCCCACTAATGGCACTAAACCTAACACAGCTGCCAAGCCCCAGCCTAGAATACAATGGATATAATTCTAATTAACTTTTTGATTGTCCTTAAAAAACAGCTATATTCTGTTTCAGTGGTACAAAAGAAAGAAAGGATAAATGGCTATAGAAAAGAAACCTATGTGAAAAAAGAAACCTAGCTTCCTAGTTCTGGCTGTCTAATCTAGATTATGTACACATAGTTCAGAATCATAATTTGCCAGTACAGATTTCTTTTTTTTTTTTTAAGAGGGGTTTTATTTATTTATTTTCGGAGAAAGAAAGAGGGAAAGAGAGACAGGGAGAGAGGAAGAGCTCGAATGAGAGTGGAGGGAGAGGGAGAAGCAGACTCTGCTTCGCAGGGAGCCTTCAATGTAGATTTTGGAAGCCCAGAAAAGTGGGAGGGGAACAAACTAGGGCCCAAGTTTGAGACCATTTAAAGTTTAAGTCATGCTAATTTATAAAGTATAGTAAGAGTCAGAGTAAAGAAGATTAAAAAAAAAATCAAGGCTGGAACCAGAACAAAAGGACTTTAGCACTAGATATTACAGTTCTGGGAAATTTTCACGGGTTCCATAAAACTTTATGGGAAAGGTAAATAATTATGTTCCTACCACAGTCCCCTCCCCTGAGTCAAGTGCTTTGAAGCTATGCTCTATGCTGTATTCTCTTTAGAGGACAACCCTAGTGGCTCTGGGCATTCATCAGAGGAAAGGTTTTCAGTGCATTGCTTTCTCTTTTTATCTCTCTGGCTATTGGTATCATTCATCACCTTTTCTGCTTAATTTCACAAAGTGGAAGCAAGAGACAATTTATTACTGGCAGTATACTTGTGGGCTGGGAGTGGGAAGCACAGCAGAGTTACCTCCACTAGGCTATAAGAGGCACTAGAAATACTTCCTCACAAAAGCTCAGAGTGCTAGAGCTGGATAAAATAAATATATTTAAACAAACAAACAAAAAAACATGGCAGGAGCACCTGGGTGGCTCAGTTGGTTAAGCATCTGCCTTCGGCTCAGGTCAGGATCTCAGGGTCCTGGGATCAGGCCCCAGGAAGGGTTCCCTGCTCAGCAGGGAGTCTGCTTCTCCCTCTCCCCCTACCACTCCCCTTTGCTCATGCCCATGCACGCTCTCTCTCTCACTCTCTGAAATAAATAAAATCTTCGAAAAAGAAGACTTAAAAAAATGGCAAATAAAATGCCATTCTATTAAGACAAGTCCACTTACCCTATCTAGCCTCATGTCCCAACACTAAAATAACCCAGGTTCTTGTGGCTCTCTAAACAGTCTCTTAGATCTCTATGCCATCATGGCCCCCTGCTGCCTTTTGGCCTGAAAAACTCCTACTCACCCTTCAAGTTTAAGCTCACACACTGCCACTTCCCTGGAAGGCTTCTTTGATTTTCCCAAACAGGTGCTCCTTTTCCTTAGCTGCTCCTCTTACTGCTCCTTTATTATAGCGGCCATGTGCTATTGCAATTATTTCTATCCCTGCGAGTGTGGCTCTCTAGTTCCCTGCCTGCTGTCGGAGGGACCACCAGGTCCTTCCATCTCTGTATCTCCTGGTACATGATATGTACCTCACAGGTAATTCACACAGTGAAAGAAATCCCTCGGTCTCAAGATGGAGGAGCAACAACCATCCATCCAAGTTTCTCTTTTCCAATCCTACCCAGTTTAGAACTTTATTATCTATCTCCTAGGTCATTTAGTCCCTTCAAAACAAAAATACAAATTTAGAAAGATACATGCATGCCTATGTTTATTTCAGCATTATTTATAATAGCCAAGATATGGAAGAAACCCAAGTGCCCATAAATAGATGAATGAAGATGTCATATATCCATACAGTGGAATATTACTCAGTTATTAAAAAGTATGAGATCATGTCATTTGCAACATGCATGGACCTAGAGAGCATAGGGGATGTAGTCATTGATATTGTAACAGCATTGTGTTGGCAACAGATGGTAGCTACACGGGTCTTGAGCATAACATATAGGGGAGTTGAATCACTATGTTGTACACCTGAAACTAATGTACCATCATGTGTCAACTATACTCAAATAAAAATTTTTTTAAATACATATAAATAATCTCTTCATTGGTCTTCTCATTTCTGGTCCCTCTTCCCTTGAAAGAAGTCCAAATACACTACTGCCACTGTATTATTACTAAAGTATGACTTCAATTAAAGTACCACGTTGAACAGTTGATGATGCAAAGAATGAAAAGCTTTCTGAAAAACACCTGTTCTCAAAGCTCTGTGGGCTTAAATCCAATAGGGCAGAGAGAAAAGTAAATAATTAACATATAATTTATCAGGTGTTATAGAGATAGATCCAATTCATGCTAATCCGTCCTCCTGGCCTGGCCTTCACTCTTAAATCGCCAATTCATATTTCACTTTATATGGGAAGTCTTCCTAATCTCTCCAGCCAGAAGCAATCCCTTCTTCCTCTGCTCCCATAGTGCCCTGCCACTCACTTATCACTTTCTGTCTGAATTACAGTTTATTTGTACCCATACATTATGTCTCCTACTGGATAGAACCTTTCTAAGTAGAAGTGCAATATATTTTATTCATCTCTATTTTGCACGGTACCTCATACGGTGCACTGCAAATAGACAATAAATGTTGAATTATGATGATTAACCTCACTAAAATATTATGAGTCTGTGGCTCCTTTAGGATTTGCCAGTATTAAGAACATTGATAGGCCAAATACATGCAATTTGGATGGAAATTTTTCCACTCCAGCCACAAAAATAGAAAAAATCTTCTCGGTTTGGCTAGATAATAGTGGACATATGGAGAATATCCTCAACCAGATTTGAGAGATGTGTCCAAATGAAATGGATCTCTATTGTAAAAACACAACAAAAGGCAACTCCCTAGTGCTATAAACCAGGCAACCAGCCTCTGCTGACAAATACCAAAAAAACTATAAAGCGCAAACATAGTGTAGTGTTTCCACCCTGGCGCCAACTTAATGGGCAAATGTTTAACTAAGAAAAAAATACTCAATTTAGTAAAAATTAAATTTAGTCAAACAAGGTACTGGCACAAGGTAAAATTCCAAAGATAGATCATTGAATAAGCTCTCTGATCTCTCAAATAATACAACTTGCCAGAGTTCAATACATGAAGCTTGTCCATTCTCTAAAGCTGACATCCAATTTCCTACAATAGTGACACTATAAGATACCTCATCAAGCCCTTGTTAGGATCTCCATCTCTCCAATTTCACTTTTGAAATGATAATCTGTCCTCCCTCTGCCCTATTCCTTCACTGTAATCCTTTAGTTAAATGCCACACTTGTATGCAGGATGAGGTAGTCAGCAACTTAACCACCATTCACCTGAATCACAGGGATGGAGCACTTTGAAATTTCATGATTTAAAATGCAGAACTAAAATTCCAACTTCTCAATTTTGACCAAAAAGGAAGCTCAAATCTCAAAACTATAATGCCCTTTAAGAAACTGCTGTGCTGGGGCGCCTGGGGTGTTCAGTGGGTTAAGCCTCTGCCTTTGGCTCAGGTCATGGT